>NC_142521.1:41763464-41790964 GCF_964205215.1 Stylophora pistillata
AATGAAAAAGTGGCGGGAAAACACGTCACCAGAACTTTAATGATTAACGAATAGAAAGAGTGTTTTTTTTTTTTGGGGGGGGGGGAAAACAACGAAAAATTTTACATTTAACAAATGCGACTTCTACTCGAGCATTAATGGTATATTCTGCTCAAAATTCAATGCAGGAGACTCAATCGCGAGAATTTATCGAAGTATAAGGACCGCGAAAGGTTATATTCGCTACTGTCGCGTGACGCCGGTCCTGTACTTGTACAGGGAACCATCACGCAACGCACCTCGCGAATGGCTTCTAATGACACGACACGTTGTGGATATTAACTTGGCTTATACGATAACGAAAAGAAAAATCTATAGGAATGTTGAGTATAATATTCATGATCGTTGCACGTGTCTAACACTGCAAGCTGTTTTGTCTTTTCTCGGCTGATAATTTTCATGATCAGTGCACGTAATGCCACTGTATCGACGAACAGTAAACAAGTCGGCTTGCGGCATTCACGCGGTGTAGATATGTTTTATTTTCGGGTCTGAGTTTTCGAGGCACCCAGAGGGTGTGAGTTTTTCGGGTCTGAGTTTTCGAGACACCCAGAGGGTCTGAGTTTTTCAAGTCTGGGGTCTAAGTTTTCGAGGTCTGAGTTTTCGCTACGCCCGACTTCGGTATGCTTGGACGAATACGCTCATAAACAAATTTCTTCAGTTGTTTGCCCTTTCTTCTAGGACGTTTCAGAGTAGCTTCTAGTATTCTACTGGGTTCTCGATCACGTCTAAATACACATTTGTGTTTACATGTAAACATAATATGAGATAGCTCGTTTGATATAGCAGGTTTCGCTTGATATATATTTCTCGGTAGAAGGATCGCTTGTAAATTGATCTCTCGTAAAGTTCGCGGACCGACCCGTTCCCAAAACGCTCCACAAGTTTTAGTGTGGGTCTCCTGTGAACAGCGTGTGACTTTGTATGCATATTGATCATGATAGCCATCAAATTTCTTTCGCGTACATCAAGTGGGAAATTGTCCACGAAGGCAGCCATTCCTTTAAACCATGCGCTCAAGGGTTCATTCTACGCATGCGCGCACACTTCACGCACGCATTGTAGTGGAACTGCGTTTTGTGACTGAGCGCAAAAAAAAAAAAAAAAAAAAAAAAAAAAAAAGCCAAGCCGAATTTATATCTCGGGCGTTTCCTTCGGAAAGCCCGAGTAAATAAAATTTAAACTGGAAGTGTGAAATTCTTCCAGTATATTTCAAGTGTTCGATACTTAGTATAGAGGTGTTTCAGAGTAGACATCTATATTTATACAGGTTAGCCTTCTCTGTGCAGTAAACACTTCAGTGTAGTAAACACTGGTATCAACGGGGGTCGTTACCCACCCATCCCACCCCAGGTGAGGACATCCGTCACACAGCAATCTCATGCGTGGGAAATTAACGTCTCCTGCCCCTAACCCTGCAGGAGACGGGACCTCCATTTATTCGTCCCTATCCGAGAAGACTAGAATATCTAATCATTTCTTGATGTTATAGAAAGGTAGCATATTCTTCTCAATTATTTTAAGACCTTGCGTGTTGGTCTGGCCGGGGCTCAAACCCTCGACCTCCCGCACAACAGTCCAGCGCTCTATCCATTGAGCTAACCGGGAGGCGTAAAGAGCGTACTTTGCAAGCTAATGACTCAGAATAAGAGGTCTACAAAATCGATGTTTTTTCAGGCACGGTCAAATGTGCAGATTGTCACGGTCGCTGATTTTGCCTTTTACAAGAAAATTGGCCTTCAAATCCGGTCCTTGGCTAGGGCATTTAAACTCAATTTTGGCCCTGGGTTACGGGCTTGTTTTTCGGGGGGGGGGGGGGCTACAAATTCAAATTCTGTTGAGGCTACAAATTCATAGATGCAGATTCTGTTTACGTTCAGTGCTATGGAGATTTGCTGGTCAACTGGGTTTTCATTCGGTGGTTTTGGGAAAGGTTCAACGACGGAATAAAACAATAATAAACATCGGTAATTTTTCAAGCATCAGTAAGGGGTCTTACATGCTCTGTAAATGAGACAGATCTATTTTTTCCTGACATTTTACTTTCTGGTTGAAAAGTTAAAGAAAACATGTCTCTGGTCAACTCAAAAGATTAGCGTCTTGGGATTGAAAGATGTCTTTTTAAATTGTGTTTTGAGTCATTTGTAGTAGTAATTTCCATTTGGGCCATAAGAGAAATAAGTACTTTTGGTTGTCATGGTGACTTCAAACGATTACTTTCGCCGCTAAAAGATGAGCAATCCCTCCTTTTCGGTTAAGTCCGTCGCGCGAGTCAAAAAAATATTAGTGAAAAAAGGTTGACGTTAGCGTGTCGGGGGAAGCTCTTGCAGTGACGCCGAGGTGCCGCAGGAGCTCCACGAGTGAGGCCTACTTTTTGAGCGCCCAGTCTATTCCGCTGCCGTTAATAGGTGGCCTGAACGTTTGCTCCCAGTGTCTTTCCTGGAGCCTCTGTCGCCCTTATGCAGCAGAACAATTGCTTGTCAAGGGCGTTAGGAGTCTGGGGACGAGATTGGTTTGATTTATTCTGTAAACTTTATCAGGAGTGCAAGTAAACACATAAAAGTTAAAAAGGAGGAAAAGGAATAAAGCGAACTTTAGGGAGTGATTTAAAGAGGCTCGATATTTCTTAACTAAACGATCCATTCTCAGTAACCCTGAGCGTTATTACCAACACCATCTTCAATAAGTGAAGGTCATGTTTTAAAAAGATTACTGTAAATTCACATGTAACTCTCTGTTGAATGAACTTTAAAACTTGAACTTATCGTCATATTGGCCACCTTGTTAACTTTGAAAACTAACTTTATTTAAAACTTTTTTGTTCGTTTGATGAAATGATTCATACGATAGACTTAGCTGCCACCTTCTACGCGGCGATTATAATTCTAAAAAATGTTGACATGAACAATTTTCCTTCTTCTCTCCAAACAGAAGTACCTCCTTTTGATGTGCAAATTTGTCAGCGTAAACTTGCAGAGCATTACAAAAGAACCACCACAGTGCCCACCTCTGTGTGGTCCAAAAAATCTGCCGTGAACATTCACCTGATCTACACTCGACTGTCCTGGGTGAAAGAGGAACAAACCCCAGCTGGGTCATCACGGGCCAACCTGGATCACTACACTGATATGTTCACTGAAAATAAGAACGGATTGCCGTCAAACAGGTTACTCGTGCAAGGGCAGACTGGAATTGGGAAGAGCACGTTTGTGAAGAAACTGGCTATGGACTGGGCTGAACTTGACGAAAACCGGTTGACAGATGATCAGAGAGCTATCCTGAAGAAGTTCGAGCTTGCTGTTGTTATTGATCTGAAAAAAGTATCTAAACACCAAAGCCTCAGAGATATCGTAAGCGCCTCTCATATTTTTGCTGAGGAGGACACAGCCATGAAAGACGGCCTGCTGAGTTATATCACCCAAAACCAAGACAAAGTTCTCCTGGTGTTTGATGGTTACGACGAGTATCATTGCGCAAGGAACTCAGAAATATTTGAGATATTCAAAGGAAATAAACTGAGGAACTGTTGTGTGTTGATAACAACTCGAATTTCCAAAGCCGACGAGCTGGTAGGATTTCAGGACGTGCATGCTGAGATCACTGGTTTTAGTGAAGAGGACAGAAAGGCCTTTATGATCAGAATGCTTGGTAGCGAAGCACAAGCACGAGAGTTATGGGTTCATCTTGACGACCGAGACGTGAAAGATCTGGCGAGAGTTCCGCTTCTTCTACTTTTCTTTTGCACTTTGTGGAAAAAGGGAAAGTTACAGAGGTTTCCTGACTCCAAAACAAAATTGTACGTAGCGATCGTCCAGAACATTTTGGATCATAATGAAGGGAAATGTTCTTCTTCTAACTTTCGCGAAGTTGAAGATTTCAAGGAGATTCTGGTTGAAATCGGAAAGGTGGCTTTAGAATGTCTTTTAAATAACGATCATGTATTCGAGTACGATCAACTGTCCGCTGTTATCCTTTGTGAAGAAAGTCGGATTATGGGCTTACTTCAAGTCAGTGAGTATGCAGAAAATATTCGACCAGCAGGGATGGTATCGTTTATTCACAAGAGCATACAAGAGTTCTTAGCAGCGTGGTATGTCACCTACCGATGTGTCCCTGAAGGAAATCTCGGTGGAATTAACAACCGGGCCCGAACCTTGGACGACTGTAATTCCTTGGAGAATGTTTTCATGTTTATTTGCGGTTTGTCAGATGGTGGATCAGTGAAAGTTTTTGAACACTTGACATCATTAAGAGTCCGTGACTTAGAACTGGATTTGTCAAAGACAATACCTGATGAGCAAAACGAGAAAGACATGTCAGTATGTGACGTCACTGACAAGCAAATGAGGTTTATTGACCTTGTCTACGATTCCTTTAATGAAGTTGAATCGAAAACTGAACTTTATAGACATTGTTTAAATTGCACTATGGGGATAATTTTTCTTTCGCGGTATAGAAGACCACTTTGTAACATTGCACCAGAACAGAAAATTTTAAATGACATCTCAATTCGTGGTGTGGTGCTCCATCCTCCCTGGTGTTTTTACGAAGTGACAGCACTGTGCGAGTCGCTTAAGTTTCTCAATTGCCTACACATTCCGCTAAAAACAACTGAGAATTCGGCGGCTGTTTCAGTTGAAGAATTTTTAAAGAAATGCGAAACAGTAAAAGAATGCAACTTATGCCATTTCCGTGGCATCTTTCATTTCCACAGTGGTAAGTCACTGTTTTACTTCACTGGACTGCGTTTCTGGTGTGATGACCATGCCAAACTGTTCACTGAGAATTTTACTCCATCTCATTCCATAAGTTTGTGTCCAGAGCCGTCATCTCTGAAATTTCTTAGCTCTCTATGCATTGGTTCATTTGTTAGCGAGCAGACGCTGCGAAGTTTTCGTACAATAATTAGAGATTGTAAGAGTTTCGAAAGCATTGAAATGCATCGTTTGAATGAGAGTGCTTTGGAATGCCTGGAACAAATACCAAATCCTCTTACCTGTCGGTTGAAGCTCATGGACGGTCCACTCTCAAGTTCTGAAGTATTAAAGCTCGCTGGTTTGTTACCACGGGTCAACAACCTCGTCCAATGTTGCCTTGACTTGTCTGGCTGCTGTGCTGAAGCAGAGTACAAGGTGGTGTCTAGCATTACACATAAGACTCTTCGGGATCTGGCACTGTGCAACTTGAGATTGACTCCAGAAACGGCCACGACACTCGGTCGGTCCCTTTCTGAAATGTCGTCTCTAAGGAGACTCGAATTAAAAGGGAAGAAGGAGAGTAGCCTGCAATTGGTGGGCATGGAGGCACTATTTGGAAACTTTTACAAAATATTTCCAGCTTTAAATGATCTCGACTTCTCTCGTTTCTGCCTCAGAGGTTACCTTTACTCAATGACTGAGCGTTTTCGCATCCATCTCACCTTGGATTGGGAAAATGTCGACGAGTCAGATTTTGATAAACATTACTTTCGGGTTTTAGACCTTTCTTGGGAATCCATTCCTAATCTCTCGGATCTGTTTCTAAATGGCAATCCACTGGCTGACAATTACAGGGTGAAATCTGCCGAGAGAACAAGCACTGCCTTTGGTTCAACTCATCGCGTAATAGTAACACCGGGTTCATTCAACAAGTAAGAAGATAGAAATGAGGACTGACGGAAAGAATGACTGTGATCAGTGTTATGTCACTTGAGCTGCTTGTCCCAGTACCGCGCACAAATACATTTTTTGAGCAAAGAACTTGGACGCTTCACAGTGTTCATTGGACATTCCATTAAATGACTTTTACACTTGAAAAACAGTAATTCTGTGATTCAATAGATTGAGAAAATGATTATTTGTTCAAAATTGAGACAATGGTATATATACTCAGTGGTGTGGATATCTTTCTGCTTCCACAACGTTTAAACGAATCGGCAGATCAGACTCTCCAATGAATATGTTGCCAGAAATTTCCTTTGCGCAGAAATTTTTGGCATCGCCACGGAACAAACATTGTTTATTTGGAGTCCGAAACAACATTTGCGATATATTTCCTTTTAGCAAATTGGCGATCCCAGATATCTTTGCGCAAATATTGGCAATTCATTTATTGATGAGTTACAGACCGAAAATTAAACTTAGCCAGGAACTTGCCTTTAGGCCCCTTAATTGGTGAGGGGACAAAAGCCGTTTGCAACTAAAAAGCTGCGCTTATTTTTGAGCATGGCTATGAAAAAAATAGGCAAACGGTGACTGCATGTAGCTTACTGCGCTTGTCATTACCTACACTACCTTCACTACCTACACTACTTTCCAATACCGACATTAGAAATTAGCGACACTAGAAATTAGCGACACTAGAAATTACTCGCAACTAAAGAAATAATGCAACCAAGCTCTGTGATGAACGAAACAAACATATCAATCGCATTCTGAATATTTAACAATTATTCCACGAGCGCACGTTGGATATGGGATGACAGGTAGCCAACGAGGCGCGTAGCAACGAGTTGGCTATAATCATCTTATATCCAACAAGCGCGAGTGGAATAATTGTTTTATTAAAAACTTTAATTAAAATTATTAAATTTTATTAGCTCCCTTTTAATATTAAGCCGACGCGTACGCTTACCATATTTGTAGAATATAGTATATTGGCTCATATACCACGATGGCTAAGCCAATAAAAAGTCTTGAATAGGCTCTTTGCAGGACTTAGTCACGTGCTTGGTTACCACATAGCAACGCATTGCTGGTGAGCAAGCAAACCAGCGTCCCGCTCATTGTACTGTACAAGAATTGATCAACTCAAGCGAAGCGAACTTTGACTTTTTGGTCGAAAATATCCCAAAAGCTAGTTGTAAAAGAACAAACGAGATTTATTGTGACTTCAGTTTCACTGGACTTGAAGTTCGCCTGATTTACCTTTGCTCTGGGAGTAAAAGCCAGGCGAAAGCTCAAATATAAGACAAGATATGGCCGATCCTTCGGGAACGAGTGACGGTGAGTTTCCTTGTTAATAGACATATTTTAGGCTTAGAAATGTAACGTTGTTCGATACAGAAAACGGTTTTTAGTGTTAGGAATTAGATTTGCTTGAATCCAGAACATTATGATCTCTATTTCTGATTTTGCGTGTTGAATTCTTTTAAGTTCGTTGAACACAACTAGTGTTCACATTCTCGCTCGCTTTCATTTTTGCCGTAAGTGAGTGGCTAAATTCTCACCGTGGTATTTCGTTATCATAATCTTTTCTCCAACCAATTGCGAACACAAAACTGAGAACAACATTTTGTTCTGTTTTAGAACCTGTCAAGAAGAAAAAACGAGGTTCTGCGTTGCATTGTTGTGTTCCACAATGTAACAATGACTCCCGTTACAACAGCTCGTTGTCTTTTCATCGTTTTCCTAAGAAAGACGATCAACTCAGAGCAAACTGGATCGTAAAAATTAGACGAGACATTGGTGACAACTTTAAGGTAGGTGCTAACTACAACCCCCTGAATAGTAGTACTTGTGAAATTTCACTCAATGTACTGTCATTCAATTTGCGTGGTTATCTACGTGTTACTTATAATTATGTTTCTCTTGGATTGCATGCAATTTTTTAGCTTTAATATCTTATTTTTTTCTAGCTCACTGAAGGCACCAGGGTTTGCTCTGCACATTTTGCAGAGGAAGATTTTCTGCCCCCTGACCGGGCTGGTCGACGGAATTTGAAAAAAGATTCTGTCCCGTCTGTCTTCAATTGGTCAGCTAGAACGACCCAAAGAAGAAAGATTGTAAGACATGTTGAAAGGTAATAATATCAATTGCAGACAGAACGCATTGACATATGGGTATAGTAATAACAGTAATAGTTATGATAATAATAATAATAATAATAATAAGGATAAAAATAATAATAATAATGATAATAATGCTAATAAAAATGACAAAAATTTAGTAGTAATAATAATAGAAGAAAATCTCTACAAAAGCCTCATTTTGCTTGTGTTTGTAGCCAATGACTCACTCTGAAGAGAATGACCCTCTGTGGCTCCACTTTCCTTTAGACCCTTTGTATCAACAGCCCCTGATTTCTTTCTCTGTATATCTACATCATTTATATGTTTATTAAACTTCTTCCCTTTAGTGAGACACAAACAGACGAGAGTGATGTAGAGCCTGAGCCACCTAAAGCACCATCCCAACTAGAGCTAGATTATCAGGCTGCAAGGAGTGAGATTCAGAGCCTAATGGAGCAGCTGAAAATAACTCAGTTAGAAGTGCAAAAAAAGGAGGCCGAGATGAGAGTACTCAAGGAGGCTGCTGCTGCCACAAAGGAGTCATCAGAGGCAAAAATTCAAGAATTAGAGGCAAATCTTAAGATTAGTCGATTTGGCCTGGAAAGGTTCTCTAAAGATAATGCTCTTGTGAGATTTTACACAGGTTTTCCAACTTATGATCACTTAAAGCTATTTTTTGAACTTGTTAAACCAACTGCAGAAACAATGGTTTATGTGTATGCTTCAGGAATAGGTGCAAACAGGCCAGGAGTACGCAAGATGCAACTGATAGATGAGCTTTTTTTATTTTGTGTTCGATTGAAGCTTGGTTTATTTGAACTGGACTTTGCCCAGCGTTTTAGTTTGCATGTTTCTAGTGTGAGTAGAAAAATAACAACTTGGGCCAATTTTTTGTACTTCTTTCTTGGCAATCAGCCAATATGGCCAACTAGAGAGTGCATTAATGAACTTATGCCAGATAGCTTCAAAGAGCTGTATCCATCGACACGTGTCATCATTGACTGCACTGAAATTTATGTCCAAACCCCTTCTTCATTGCTATTACAGTCTCAGTTGTATTCATCGTACAAGTCTAGCACTACTTTAAAAGGTTTAATTGGGATTGCTCCTCATGGGGCTATCACATTTGTTTCTAGCCTGTACACTGGTTCGATATCAGACAAAGAAATAACTCGTTGTTCTGGCATTTTGGATCTTCTGGAGGCACATGACAGTGTCATGGCAGATAAGGGATTTGATATTGAAGATCTTTTAAGCAGTAAACAAGTTTCTTTGAATTTGCCACCCTTTCTTCAGAATCAAACTCAATTTTCAGCCCAGGATGTTTTGGAAACAAAAACTATTGCAAAAGTAAGAATCCATGTGGAACGTGCAATAAGAAGGATAAAGGAATTTCATATATTTGACTCTGACATCTCATTGTCTATACTGGGATCTGTCAATCAACTGTATACAGTTGCCTGTTTGTTGACTAACTTCCAAGGTGCACTGATCAAAGACACAGATGACAGTGATACCACTAACAACTAAATGTTCAGTATATAATAAATTCAATCATAGCCAGGAATCATTAAATAAAGAATTTGTACATATTAGGTTGCACTGACTGTGTACTCACATTGTGTGAACTTTATAACAAGGAAATTCATAGCAATAAATACAGCTGTTATTGTAATGGTTACTGTGAACTTCACAGGAAATAGGTAAAGAAAAAATAATCAACTCTGTCTTTTGCAGTTTGAAAAAAGATGGGATCAAACATAATTCTTTCACAGAAAAAGGTAGTGTCGTTGATGTAACTGAAAAAATCACACCACTCAAGGCCAGTTAATGCCAACTGACATTGGACCTGATAATGATAGTCATGATTTCTTTTAAGCTTGAGGACATTGGAATCGTTGTCCTTTGTAAGATAGGCCACATTCTCAAAGTCAGTTGCACCTTCTTTAACAACCTTTATCTCCAAAAGGCCAAAAGGTGAAAGGCCTTGCTCTTCAACACCCAAATCAAACACTTTGCGGTCAGGGGTGCATCCCAACCATGGACATTTTGGATTTATCACCAGCCCTGATGGGAAGAGATTCACTTGGTTTTGCTTGGCTTTGCTGGCATAAATAAATGCAGCCTGGGGTTCCAAATCTAAGCCTCTCTGCATAGGTGCTGTAACCACATGTCTTGATGGGTTAATTTGCCTAACTAGGTTGTCGAAGTTGCTTTTTCTTTTGGCAACTTGTCCAAATTTACTAGCTGTGATCCTTTTGTTCCTTAACATTGTCCAAAGACCACTCTGACTTTGTGCCCTTGTTTTTTCCTCCACTTCAATGGCAGTTTGCCTGGAGAGACTCAACACACCCAATGAAGTAAGCTTGTCTTGCTGGAGACACATAGACACATCATTTTCAAATCGCATCTCAGCACTTGGAAGAGGCAACTCTGGGAAAGAGGTACAGGAGTAGTTGTTTATCAAGTACTCCTCAGATAGCTTCTGTTGATAGGATATTACACTTCCCTTCACAGCATGACCAAATTTGGTAGATACCAGTTGTAAAGGAGCATTAACTCTACGAGCTATTGTTGCTATGAGTGGTTTTGGCTCAACACTGTTGTAGTGGCTCTCATCAAGTACTCTGTATTGCCTGGCTGGTGAATACAGAGTGTTTTTTATATATCGGTCATAGTTAGCCCCAGGCCGTGGTTTCTTGACCAAGACACTTTGGACTTCTTGATTTCCAATTTTGCGTTCTCTTGGAATGCTCCACCTCTCTTTCATGCTCGTACATGTTAAGTCGTCTGGAAGAGAAGAAAAGCCCAGTTGCTTGCAATGTGCCAAATAATACAGGAGGCCAACAACATGATTGCAATAGCCCCCAAGGCCTGCCACACAAGAGCACTTTCCAGAAATGGCTTTTGAGTCAACTACAACAATTACGTAGAGTAGAGCCAAGGAAAAATTGTTAAGGAATTTTATATTGACAACTGCTGTCACTGGAGAAAGAAGTTACAAGAAATTTTAGGGGCAAATCTTGTTGTAAAACTAGATGTTTTCCATGCTTTTCAGCGAGTTAGTACCAAGTTATCAAAGCGCCACCTGTTTTATTCTCATTGCTTACAAGATCTACGGTTAATGTTCAGAGATCCATCTGACTTCGGGAAGACGCGGTCAAAAGAAGCTCCAGATCCAAACGCTCTTTTGAATAATGCTGAATTGTTTCTAAAGGAATGGAAAAACGTTGAAAGCAACAAAGGAAAGCCTATCTTATCAGAAGAAGCACTGCATTGAAGGAAGTGCAGAAAATCAAGGAACACATGAGGAAAGGCTGTTTGTAGGGTAAGTTTCAAGGTACCTTGAAAATTGTGCCCGTTGTAATATTTTAAAAATCCTTTTACTTGTTTTAAGTAATACTTTTAAGCAATAGAAACCTCTATTCTCTTCTTCTCTTTTCTTTTTTTTTTAATAAATCTCGAGCACATTTACTCATTTTAGTTGGTATATGTACTTAAAAAAAATTCTTAATTTTTCTTCTTGCATGGGTGTGAATGAGTTTTTACTTTCTTTTCTTATTTTCTTAATTTTTCTTCTTGTACGGGTGTGAAAGAGTTTTTATTTTCTTTTCAAAAAAAAAAAAGGCGATTTGAAGACTGCATTGTTGTTGCATAGAGTGTGTATTCTACTTTTAGTTTGTTTCCAATCAAACGTTTAGCAAGACGAAAATGATGTGGAATTTTTCCCAGTAAAAGCGGAAAGTAAGTCTTTGGAAAGTTTCAGTTGCCCTGATACAGATCTCGGCACTACTTAACTGTTTGGTTTAAAACGATCGTGCGACCCTTATGCATAAAACAGGAAATTTCTTATGGTATGTAAATCTTTCTCTTGAAACTTTTATAGTTTCGAACCGAAGCTTAAATTGGTTCTTTATAAAAAGTGAACGAAAACCTAGTTTTCCGGCGCGTGAGGCGCGAGCGCACTATTCAATTTGTTTTAAGTCGAGCTTGCGGCACAAAAACAGGTCGTGCGAGTAAATACAACTCTCCTTAAAACCTTCACAGTTTTGAACCAAATCCTGACAAACATTTGAAGCAAGTACCATGGTTTAATACAAGTATCTGTTACAAACTATCGAGTGCGAAATTAATTAAGAGAAGACAAATTATGGAAAGTGATTACTCTGCTTTAAGGTAGCACAATAGATTTTTCGCCTGATTATGACGCGCACGGAAACGTATCAAAAGGGGCCCTCGCTATCCGTAACTGGACTTTTATTCATTTTCTCCAATCGGCTTTGATGAAATCTTCACTAACCTCGACAAAATGTGAAATTTGTCCTGTCGATCATTTTAAATTGAAAAAGGGGTTTCAAAGGAAGTTTCTCCGCTTATTAGATATATTTGTTTTCTACCTTTCCTCATTTCCTAATCAGGAGTGCGGCATAAATTACCACTATTCAACGAAAGATAAGTTTGTATAGCGCTCTAACAAGAACTTTGGCAAGAATAATTGTCTAGCACGTGGCCGATATTTCCAAGGAGCTGAGTCTTGTTTTATCTCTTTTGTTATCAAAGCAATTGATTAAGAACAGTAAACACACAGTAAAAAGTGTTCTCCGTGTTCAATATTGGTAACCTTTCGCTGTGTACTTTTGTTGAAACAACCAAATAGAGTAACTTTCGAAGACTTAACTTATGATTTCCTTGAAAAAATACTCTTTTCTCCAAAATTTTACTGGCAAAAGTTGGGTTGTGGATTTTCTGCGAACGCCGCTTATACGCCGGCGTTTATGGCAACTTTAAATTATTCCTATGATCTTCATCTTTCATTAATTGGCATTTTGAAGCTAGGGCGCAAATGTGTGAAAAGTTACGCCAAATCCAAGGAAATTCTACCTAAGGGAATACGATGAATCTCATTCTCCCAAACAAATTATTGAGTAGTACTTCGCTTACCTTGATATCTGAGCGTACGTAAACATTTGAATCTTGCACGGTCAAATAACCCTATGGAGCCTCGTTAGTGCACACGGTGAAAAAAAAGTATCTCAGATTCGGAAAAGGTGAGAATCAGCGGTCCGTCGAGTGAGATAGGAGAACATCAAGAAGCGTAAGATGACTGCGCAAAATGCCCCCCTTATAACTAATTAGGTAAAAGGATTGATGTACGTGAACAGATAGACAATTTGTAGTAGGTTAATCACCTTTTTAAATACTGAGGAACAAGATCCTTACCTCGAATCGCGAAACTAAACTGTAATATGTAAATATGAGGAGAAGATCCCTAGCTTTTCCAGATACCACTCCTGAGAAAAGCATTCTCTCATTGCTTGTGCTTCGCTTCGGTTTTCCACCTCACATTTGTGATGCGTGAACGTATTCATGGAAATGTAAGTGATATGTGACTCATTCTAATATTTTCTTGTTGTTGTTGTCGTTGTTGTCTTTTTTTTTTTCTTTTTAATAAGGAATTGTCCCGGGAAGAGGAAATAACAGAAATGAAGCACTACACAGATGGATCAGTCATCCTTTTAGTGGTAGTAGAGTGGGAGTTCGTCTCGCTTATGCTCTGTTGATGATAGTATTCGATCGCATAAATCACAAGGACAGAAAGTCATCGTGCGTACTTCCAGAGGAAACCCGTGTACTTCACGAAAGACTCAAGTTAATAGAACCTGTTCATTCCACGACAAGCCAAGTCTTTGAAAGATCAGACGACATATTCGGCATTGGGTTGGAAACTTTGGACAAAAGGGAAATAACTAACGAATTAACAGAGCCACAAAGTGATTCTAATAACCATGCGACCCCTGTGAGTCACTCTGCTGCGATTGACATATTGAACAAGGCACAATCAAACATGGCTACGTTTCAAAGCCTAGTGAATCTTAGTAATTCAGGAACAGAAGTGTCACATCGTCACTTTTCTCATTCAAACACGTTAGTAACTTTGTTTTCTAATGTTGAACTCAGTACGGATCGAGATTTCATCGAGCACGATAAACGGATAGACGACATTTTGAAGAACTGGTCAGTGTCCCGGGAACATATTCCCAAAGATGGAGATTGTTGTTTTCGAGCTGTGGCAAGGAACATTATTTGCATTACAAGGACAGGAGAAATAGATTGTCAAGTGGTTGAGCATTTAACTAATCTCGGTCTTTTCAAACAGAGCGAGGATAGTTTAGTCACCAAACTAAGAGAATTAACCGTTTTAGAGTGATCGGGAGAGAAGAGGCAACACTATGAAAACTCCCTGACCACTGACAACTTTGAAAACGAAGTTAAGCGGTTTACCCATCGTGGTTATTTTACTGGAGAGCTGGTAAATCTTATGGTTTTAGCCATGGCTAGTGTCTTAAAATGCCAATTGTGATCTTTTCATCTCTGGAAAACTTTCCAACTATTCCTATACTGCCACGTCAACAGTCACGTGGTATGCCTCCCTTGTTTACATCATTTAATGCTGCTGGTTGTGGGAAATACGACTACGTCTGTCGTAAAACTTATCTCTCGGAGCCAGAAGAAAAGATAGGCGAAGAAATAAAGAAGGAACAAAAACGAGCTAAGGTGTTTTGTTCCTGTGGAGTCAGAAGGAAAGGCCAAGGGTCACTAGAAAATATTTGCAATAAAATTATTGGTTCATACTCGAGCAGGTGCAAGTGTCTCAAAGCTTGAGTAAGTTACTCCGGAAATTGTACGTGCCGCAGTTGTTCAAATCCATTTAGACAACGTCAATTCGAAGGTGCAAATATTGAGTGCGGTGCACCTCCCAAACTGCGAAAGTATGATTTCAAAACTTGAAAAAGCATACCTCGCAAACCTACCTCCATATGAAAGGAGAAACGCCACGAGAGGGGGCACTGACGAGGGAGGAGTTCTTCGTCGTGGAAGAACTTATACAACTGTCCCTTGCAAGCGGGAAGGAACTGAATACTTCCTTTCTGCTGACCCACTACAATCGTATTCAATCTATCAGTTGCACTCTAGAGCCTAAGCCGTTACTGCTCAGAAAAAAATCAAATGAACAAATCCAGCGAGCCATTGCAGTTCACAGTCACGACACAGCCATTATGGCGGCGTTACTCAAAAGACAAAGTGAACTATGTTCCCTAAAGAAGTGAATACCATTAAAGGTGCCAAGGATTGCGATAAATGTTTGTATGCTTTCTTGAATTTTTGTTACTGTTGCGCATATGACAAACAGTCTCTTCGAAAATGAATAGATCTTGTTGCTATATTAAGCTCTAACATATTACAAGTTCTAGATAATTTTTTCATGAAACTTGAGAAGTTTTTAAAGTAGTTATGTTAACCGCAATTCTTCAATTAAATTTTTATATGGGACTATAATGTACTCAAACATGAGTGGATAAAAATCCATTAAAATTTATTTAACCTTAAAATAGCTCTTAGAATTTACTGTCCTCACAAAACAAAACTTAAATTACAACATGGCAAATAACTAAATATATCAACCTTCGCAACTTAATAATCGGGGCTCCATCCGATCCTTTTTTCCCATGTTCCTTACTGTTCTCCCATTCCTTTGCACCAAACTTCCTCTGGTCCTCTGTACCCACTGTCCCTCTAGTCCTCTGTACCCACTAGTCCTCTGTTCCTTTGTTCCTCTGTTCCCACAGTTCCTCTGGTCCTCCGTGCCCACTGTTCCTCTGTTCCCACTGTTGCTCTGGTCCTCTGTACCCATTGATCCTCGGTACCCACTGTTCCTCTGGTCCCCTTTGCCCACTGATCCTCTGTACCCACTCTTTCTCTGGTTCTCTGTGCCCACTAGTCCTCTGTTCCCACTGTTCCTCTGGTTCTTTGTACTCTCTGGTCCTCTGTGCCCACTTTTCCTCCGGTCCCCTTTGCCCACTGATCTTCTGTTCCCACTCTTTCTCTGGTTCTCTGTGCACACTAGTCCTCTGTTCCCACCGTTCCTCTGGTTCTTTGTATTTTCTGGTCCTCTGTTCCTCTGGTCCTCCGTTCCCTCTGGTCCCCTGTTCCCACTGTTCCTCTGGTCCTCCGTTCCCTCTAGTTCTCTGTGCCCACTAGTCCCCTGTTCCCACCGTTCCTCTGGTTCTCTGTACTCTCTGGTCCTCAGTGCCCACTTTTCCTCTGGTCTCACTGTTCCTCTGGTCCTCCGTTCCCTCTGGTCCTCTGTTCCCACTGGTCCTCTGTACCCACTGGTCCTCTGTACCCACTGGTCCTCTGTACCCACTGATCCCCTGGTCCTTTGTACCCACTGTTCCACTGGTCCTCAGAGCCCACTGTGCCCACTGTTCCACTAGTCCTCTGTGCCCACTGTTCCTTTGTACCCACTGTTTCACTGGTCCTCTGTGCCCAGTGTGCCCACTGTTCCACTGGTCCTCTGTGCCCACTGTTCCACTGGTCTTTTGTACCCACTGCTCCACTGTTCCACTGTTCCACTGTTCCTACTCTTCCTCAGGTCCTCTGTACTCACTGGTCCGCTGTGCCCACCGTTCCTCTGGTGTTCTGAGCTCACTGTTCCCTGAGCCTCTGTACCCATTGACTTAACCCTTCTGGTACATCCATCTGTTAATTATTAGAGACCTTAAGATTTGAGGACGTCACCTGCCCAGGACGCCACCGAAAGTTCGTTTTCACCTAAAAATGACATTGCGCATGTCTGTGTGTGAATGGGACGGCGTTTCATGTGGGGTGAGTACGCCATTTTTTAAATTTCGCGTCGTGCACAAAACGTGAGTATGTGTTTGATGTTGGAGTTCAAATTATTCATTTCTTTCACCGTTTTCACTGTTCTTTTGTATACTCTGTTGGTAACAGTGCTTGTTTTTTTCATAAATAGACGATGGATTCCAGTTCCGAGTAAGTAGACTCCAAATGTTTTCCTTATTAACAGAATGGAGAAATTTACCATCTTGAACATCAGTTTATCATGTCATGTGAGAGGTCGGCTGATGTTAGTAGTGTGTAGTTATAATCAGAAGTCAAACTCGCAGTTTCTACAACGAGTCTAAATCATAAGTTTTTGAGCGCTGCAATCTTTCTTTTGAAGTCTCGATACATTTTCCTCCTGTTTGCCATGTATTACCGATTTATTCATGAATTGGTAATTTACTGGTTACTCTTATGCTCTTTCCGCGGCTTGAGAATAGATATATCGAAGATGCTTGTTTCCTCGGCTTACCTTCGGTGCGACGAAGGGCTAACGCTTGCTACGTCAGCTTTTATAATCGTAACGGTGGCCAATTTACCATTTCAACTTTGTTGATATATTCAAATTATTTCGTTATTCCCTCCGACGCAGCCCCAAACAGTTTCTTTAGAAACTATCAGCCTTTACCTTTAAAGTGATGTGAGTCTCACGTTACTAAGACTGTCATATTTATTATCCATACAAGTTTCATCCCACTACAAAGAATACTCATTTCGAAAGCCTTCATTACATTAATTTTTTTATACTTTATCAGAGACCAGCTAAGTTCAGCATTTTAATTATATTTCGACAGATAAGCCAAGAACATCAACCAAGAGAGGGATGTCGTATTTTTCGAAGCGAAAATCTATTTTACACTCAGCCTCACTTTTATCTTGCAATGTAAATCTTTCACAATTTCAACAAAGATACTGTGGATTTTCGACTTGTTAACATCATACAACAACAGAAATTCATCCTCATTAATGATTTCCTCGCAAAAACTTAAAAGAAGTTCGTTCCGCGCTTTCCTGAAGGACGCTATTCTCGACCAGGGACTGGAAAAAGTTCGCGTCTTGTTTGCCTTTTCTTAAGTCTAAATTCCCGCGCAAAGAACGGCGTTCTCGCCCCAGGCGTTTATATGACGTGAAGTCCTAGAAGAAGACGCCGTCCTCAAATCTTAAGGTCCATATTAGTTATTTAAGAACCCGGTATGTGAGACACCAGCCGAAGTCTGTGACGAACACCTCCCATGGGACTGCAAAGTACCTAACACCGTCGCGAAGCAGTGGAAGAAATTTGAGAGGAGCCTTCAAGACCAAGTTCAAGTACCACGCAGTTTGGCAGGCTTTAAGGAAACGCATACGAGTCGCTTGATTTTCTCGATTGCTTACGTATTCCGCTAAAAATAACTGAGAATTCGGCGGCTGTTTCAGTTGAAGAACTTTTAAAGAAATTTGAAGCGGTCGCATGTAACTCTTGTGAATTCCGTTGCATCCTTCATTTCGACAGTAGTCACTCACTGTTTTACTTCACTAAACTGCGACTGTGGTGTGATGACCATGCTAAAATGTTCACTGAGAATTTTACTCCATCTCATTCCACAAGTTTGTGTCTAGAGCCCTCATCTCTGAAATTCCTTAGATATCTAAACATTGGTCCAGAGGTTGACGAGGAAATATTCCGCTGTTTTCGTACAATAATTAGAGATTGTAAGTATTTGGAAAGCATTGTAATGTTTCAGTTGAATGAGAGCGTTTTGGAATGCCTGGAACAAATACCAAATCCTCTTACGTGTCGGTTGGTGCTTGGAAGCGTTATCCGTTTCGATCCGTTGACATCTTCTGAAGTATTGAAACTCGCCAGTTTGTTACCACGGTTCAACAACCTCATCAAATTTTGCCTTAACTTTTATGACTGCTGTGCTGAAGCAGAAAACAAACTGGTTTGTAGTATCACACACAAGACTCTTCAGGAACTGACACTGTTGAACTTGAGAATGACACCAGAAATAGCCGCGGCACTTGGTCGGTCACTTCCTGAAATGTCGTCTCTAGAGAAACTCTGGTTAATAGAGAGGAAGGAGAGCATCGTACAAGTGGAGGACATACGGACGGTATTTGGAGGATTTAACAAAACATTTCCGGCGTTAGAAGAACTTATGTTCTCTTCTTTCAGCCTCAGAGGTTGCCTTGCTCCACTTACTGAGCGTTTTCATTTCTTTCCCAGCTTGTGTTCCAGCGTAGGTTTTAGTGATTCAAATTTGGATGAACGTGACTGGCGGGGTTTGGTGGATAGTTTAAAATCCATTCCTAATCTGAGGAACCTGTTGCTAGATGGCAATCCACTGGGTGACGAGGACAAGGTGAAATTTATCGTGAAACAAGTACTGCCTCAGGTTGATCTGTATTACTGATAACACCAGGTTCATTGAAAAAGTGAGATGTAAAAACGAGGATTGACCGAAAGAATGATTCATAGTGAACAGTGTTATGTGAGCTGCTCGTCCCAGTACCGCGCACAAATACAGTTTTTGAGGAAAGAACACATTACAGTCACAGTTTATCGAGAGTTCAGCATGCAGGCATATCAATTTTTTTTTTCGCATTTTTTTTGTGTTCAGGATCTTGTGAAAAGAATTTAACAGATTTCACAATTTTTCTCTAAAGGTCACGGTGCTCTGTCGATAGCCTCCAGAAATGTCTTCCTTATATAGAATTACTTATTTATCAGGGATGGTGGGAGGTTCTCTACAAGTTAGGGAAGTAAAGACATCAGTTAGTGATAGCTTTTTCTATGTAATGTATTCGAGATTAAGTTTATTTTTTTGTACGAGCAACGCATGTGCATTTTCAGAATGACAGTGATTGACCCGAGTATAAAAAATGACAAAGATTTAACTTCAAAGACTTAGAGTCACCATCATTTATAAAGATGTCATAGTTTACCGGCATATTTCGATGTTTTAGTTCTAATCATTTTCGGGTTTAAGGTCGTGCAACCGATATTTTTACCTTTGCATTGCTAATATTTCAATGGCCATTTTTTTGCGACGGCCGTAAGGAAGTTAAAACGACGTAAAGGATAAAAATATGCTAAGATCATTCAGTGCGAAGTGATTTATTTTTATTCCTTATTACATTAATTTTGAAATCACTGGTGGTCCTTGTAATCTGATTGGCTCTAGTTGGTGTGATTTATTCCCAAATCGCACCATTTTTTGCTCTAAATCGCACATTTTCCGCTTGACTGAGTTTTTGACACATGGTGTCAAAGTCTTTCTGTTTTGCATGCAAAATAAGATGTAAACGCGTTTCTCGTTCCACTTTTTATTTAAAATCCGGCTCAGTACTGCATCAGTAAAATATTTGAATTGACCAAGTCCTGTATTTGGGCGATTTCAACATGGATGTAATAAAGTGGTAATTGAACTTCGTGTCGTGCAATTTTGGTCTGAAATCATATTTGTGATTTCAACTGATTGAACTCACGCTGCGCGCTCGTTCGATTTTGAAATCACGCGTATGATTTCAGCCCAAATTGCACTCTACTCTGTTTAGTTACCATTATTTATTATTCCCTGTAAATAGCTAGGATAGAAGAGAAATCTGTTTCTATTACCACTTTATTTATGTTTTAATTGAATTGAATTGAATTTGAATCTTTATTAAGGTATAAGATAAATAATCACATATCCTATGTTACAACATTAAAAGAAACTATATATATAAATTAGAGAGAAAGTCAAGATAAAAATTATAAGACTAGATTATGTTTAAAAATTAAGCGGTTGACAAACGTGTTTTTGAACCTATCAGTGTTTATTTTAGGATGGTGACTTGTCTCTTTCCTCAATTTGTACTTGGTTGATTTCTTTTTTGGCATTATAGCTCTTAAAGGGTGTATTGTATTATTAAAAACATTCTTGAAGATACGTGTGTCTTGTTGATCTAACAATTCATAGACATTAATGTGGTCGGATGTATACTTGCGCTTAGAACATCGATCTAAGAAACATTGGATTGTTGTTAATTCGGAATTTACAGCGCCAAATACGGGCAGCCTGTATAATATATTTGGTAGAACCAGATTTAGAAACAGATGGTCTACTTCGGCCTGATTGTACCCTTCTTTCCTAAAAGATCTTAAATGAACAGGCACTTGTTGGCTTTGATTAGTTTTTCCCGAATGTGTGTTATAAAGCTACTATCTTCCTGAAATGTCACCCATAAAATAGTAAGCTCTTTTGTCTGTGGTATTCCAGACACAATAGGAAACTCTATTGTTCAACCTTTCTTGCGGAAAATGATTTCCTTGCACTTAGATGGATTACTACTCATATCATTACTTCTAGACCACTGGGAAAACTGATTAATCAGTGCGATAGAATTCTCATTATCACTTATCACAGGCGAGATAATGGTTGTATCATCTGCATATTTTACCAGCACGCTCTTATTGTCCAAGTGAATCTCTAAATCACTGAGAAAGACATTGAATAAGTGCGGCCCGCTGACGCTTCCTTGGGTGGTACCTTTGTTGACACTTTTCCATTTACCAATAAACCCATTGCTAATGACTCTCTGCTGCCTGTCTTCCAAAAAGCTTAGATACCAGTTAACTATATAAGGGTTTAGGGGGAGTTGCTTCAATTTGTGTGAGAGGAGATCGTGTTTCACACTGTCAAAAGCCTTGCTGAAATCCATAGCAAATAGGCGTACCGCCGTTACACTCTGGGATATCAAGGTATTGATTGAAAGTATGTTGGATAGTCAGTAGAGCATTGGTACAGCTCCCTCCCTCTATGATTGCAAACTGTGAGATCCCATAATGTTCATCGAAGGTCTCCCTTGCGTGTGTTCCTAAGACAACTTTCTCAAAGCACCTTACGATGACAGGTGTCACATTTATTCCGCGAAAGTCTGATATTCCCTTGGGTAGATCAACCTTCGGCAAGGGGTTCAGGTCTGACTTTTTCCAAGAGACAGGCCAGGCGTGTGTTCTAAGAGACAGATTCCAAATCCTGGTGATAACTGGACCGAATAGCTCGGCGTGGTCTTTCTATATAGTGTACGGATACCATCTGGTCCGGTTGCTGTTTTCTTTATACGCATAAAAGAGTTCAGGACTTGTCGCTCTGAAATTTCTGGGACTTCCTGGTCTTCACTAATCTCCAGAGGTGTTGGCTTTATGTAGGCGTGGTCAGTACATAGATCACCAAAGTAGTCATTTAACGCATTGAGTTCGTCGTGGCCAAGAGATAGAGAGACCACCGGCTTCCGGCGCTGAGATGTTTTATCCACTTTTTTCCACCAATCCCGAGTTCCAATAGAGGCGATGAAGTCCCTTCTGTTTCCACAAATCACTTCAGAGATCCTTTTATTCATAACTTTAAGTCTCAGCTGCAACAGATTAAGTGGAGGGAACGGTTTATCTTCCGGTCACCTCCTGGCCTGCAGAAAAGGCGTTTTTAGTCGAACGAATTAAGGCAAATCCCAGAAGGGTGACCGACCACTAGTCGTTGCAACGCATTGCTTCCCCGGATGCGTGGTGTGACATCGAATAGAACCCCTTTTATATTTATGTATGATCACTTCTTAAGAATTACTAAAAATAGTCTTGATGTGTTTTTCACCATTCTCGGTGGTAAAATGACGCAATTTAAGGCTTGCCACTTGACCTCAGTGGTCACAGTTTTTAGGAAATAGAGAGCCATTTATAATTTATGCTTTTTGTATCATCCTCTCAAACTGCGAAACATATGGTCTGTGGCTCGGAAATAGACAGCTCCACGTCTTTTTCAGATAAGCTAATGTTGGTTGGTCTTCCCACCTTGGGTAATGGACCAATCCAAAGTACTGCTGACTCCCCCCGTACTTTCTTTCTAAAAGGTGTAGGCCTCTCTCGTCAGAGTTCGAAATAGCCTTGTCCTGCCCTATTCTTTCCTTCCCCCCTCTACATAAACAATGACCAGTCTCGCTTTCAATTCAATTGATTCTTGAAAATAATCCACGAAAATTCCCCTATGAAGAAATTTTGTTTGCATAGCAGCGGTTACTCACTTCAAACATGCGCACACAAATTGCCTCTCTGCTGCAAGTATTGTTTGTGATGCGAGGAACGTTTGATCCTTACGTGCGGATACTTTAGAAAGGGCCAAAGCTGCAAGGTATGTGTAAATGAATAGAGATTCACTCAGACAGTTATCGCTTTCGGTGTCTGCATGCGTAAATTTGAGTTCGTGTTTGGGTTTAATTGAGAAAATAAAGCGCACTTCGCCTTGAGGCAAGTTTAGTTTCGATTTCGTTTAAAGTGTATATGACATGAAATTTTTTTTTTCTTTTCTGCTAGTTCGATATATATAACAAACGGTTCGAGAGTTAAAAATCGTTGAAAATAATTGTAAACACATAGTTTTCGTTAAACTACGCGCTAAGTTGGCTTAAAATTTGTCCCCTCGAACGCGCAGCCAAAAGGTCACGTGAACTTAACCTGTGACGTCAGGTTGTTTGACTCTCATTAGACCACTTTCATAAATGGCTGCCGGATTAAAATTCTTTTGTTTACATATAAATTTGCCAGGGTGGCCTCGTTCTCCAGTACAAAATTCAAAAGAATACATTATCTCAAGCGAGGCCACTCGGGCAAATTTAATATTAATCCGGCAGCCATTTATGAAAGTGGTCTATGGCGGAAAAGAAGAGGCCAGTACAGAAAGGTGGACGTTATTGTGTGGCTGGGGCGCCCAACAATAGGAGCTGTACGAATACCAGCTACACACCGGGTATTTCGATGCACCAGTTTCCTGTAAATCCAACAGTGAGAGCCCAATGGGTGAAATTCGTGCAGCGGCACCGAGTTGGTTTCGGCGAACCTGTTGTCAAACATGCCTCGTTGTGTTCGGCTCACTTTGAGCAAAGTTGTTACGAGGGCAGCTTGGCATTTTCGCTGGACGGTATGACGCAAGTAAAACGGAACAAAGTTCTTATCAAGGGCTCTGTTCCAACAAGACATGCAGTTCTACCAGAAGGTCCTGAAGTTCTGACAGATCGCAGAAGGCGACAGGTAAGCGTTTTCTCGTGATCTCCGATCATTAACATTAACATGTGTAAGCTTTTGTGATGTAAATAACCTATTCTGTGGTGAGTTTATAAAATTTTTGGAAGCATTGTGTAAAATGTCCGTATCTAATTGCGGTTTTGCCGTGCTGAAAGCAAACTGAACTGCTAAAACCTATACCTTAGTGAATCATCATCATGTTCACTGGAGTTTTGAGTATTGATTTATACAAGCTTCGTGATCGTTTCGAATCCTATATATAATCTTAGCAAAAGCAAGGGTGTCTTGTGCTTGATATATTTTATCAACCAGGATATTTTATGTTTTTGCTGCAGCTAAGGCGTGATGCCTTTGCAGAGTTTCATGAGTTGGAGGCGAAGAAAAAGAAGGTTGATGAGGCCAGGGAAGAATCAATGAGTCACCCTGTAGATGATCATGATGATGACACAAATGAAGAGAATCCGTTCAACATCGCAACAGATGTGTGCATGAGCCCAATTGATAAAAGTTCCGCCAGCACCAATGCCTCAATTGCTACTGTTTCTGTTATCACTCCTTTCACTTCTCCAGTTGCCTTGACCTCCACCAACAATACCTGTGCTACGCCAGTCAATACAACACCTGTTTCTTTCACAACTCCATCCCCCAACATAACACCATTGCAAGGGAGCTCTTGTGTAGATTGTGTATATAAATCCAAGTTAAAAAATCAGAAGAAGCAAACTATGCATCTAAGGAGAATAGTAAAGGAACAGAAAAAGGAGATAAGAGAGCTCAAAAGTGTGAGTGCTAAACAAAACCTATTTATGCTTTCTTGTAGCTTTGTATAATGGCAAAAGAATATCCATTTTGAACTTGAATCAAGTGTTCCTAGTGCTACTCACTCTCACTAGTACTGGATCATTTATTCCTTCTTGTTTGTTTGTTATTATAGAAAGTAATTGAAACAGCGTCTGAAGGGGAAATTGATATGCAGGAGGAAAGTGGGTCCAAAGATTTCTTTATCTGGTCAAGCACTGGGAGTGATACAGATATGGCAACAGAGAATGAGGATGGTGACTGGAAGTCACAGGCAGGAGGTTCCACATAAGCTGAAGGTACTGATGATGATGAAGAGGAAGAGAATCTCTCAGAAGAAAGCATGGAAAAAGATATCGGGTGAGACTACTATTGTAGCTTTCATTGTAATTATACCACTTGCTTGAGTGGATTGAGGCACTTAGGGAGTTATGGGAAAGGACAAAGGGAAAATAGCCCTTTTTCCCATCCATAACTCCTCATGTTCATCAATTCACTCTCATATCCAATCTTCTCTCACCCTCAAAACATATAAGTAGCTACTGGGTTTGAGTCTGAGTTTATTGTTTGTTCCACTTGACAATAATTCATTATGTAACTTGAGTATATTATTGAAAGGACTCAGCCATGCCTTTTATTTTGCAGAGTTGATCCAGATACCCCTGAATATGATGAACCCAAGTTCATTGTATTTTACAGCATGCTGCTTCATATTTTCACACTTTTCTGCTTCAAGTGTAAAGAAAGCAATCCTACAGCAAGGATGAAGCAAGATGGGACCATGGTTACTGTAACACAGAGCTGTTCAACATGCCATGGTAACTACATCTGGAAATCCCAGCCTACTGTTCTTGGAAAATATCCTGCTGGCGATATCTTGTTGAGCTTTGCAGTCTTGATGGCTGGAGCATCTATAAACAAGATATTGCTGGTTTTCCGCCACATGGGGCTCCATGTATTCTCTGCCCATACCTATTTTAGGCACCAGAAGTCATTTCTAGTTCCAGTTGTTCTTCATCACTGGGAAACATACCAAGCCAATCTCATCAGCAAGATCAGAAAGTTAAAAAATGTAGCTTGGACAGGGGATGGACGGTTTGATTCAGTGGGGCACTCTGCCAAATATGGGGTCTACACAATGTTCTGCACCACAATCATGAAAATCGTCCACTTTGAATTAGTTCAGGTAAGTCAAGTTCTTTTCGGAAGAATAAATTATCATCAATTGTTACTAGAAATGTAAAAAATATTAATGGAATTGCATTATATTACTGCATTGCTTTATAGTATTATTACGATGCTATTTTCAGGGTATTCTAACTGGTAGTACATTCCCAGTTACTAGATTATTATTTATTATCAGTGGGAGTTATGTTTGTTTCAAACACGATTAACATGAACGTTACAATTATAATTGTAGTGAGTAACCTTTCATTCCCTTATATTTCTCCTTTTATTACTCAGGCAAATGAAACTGGTGGCAGCCAACAGACAGAACTCGAGGGGGCAAAGAGATGTTTTCCTATTTGCAGCGTGTTGGTCTGACAATTGCTATTTTTGTGTCTGACCGGCACAGGGGCATAGCAAAGTGGATTCGAGAGAATCGTGTCAATACCAAGCATTACTATGATATTTGGCATGTGGCAAGATCATTAACTAAGAAGTTATTGAGTTTAGGTAAAGAGAAAGGATGTGAAATAATCAAATATTGGATGAAAGGAATACGTAGACATATGTACTGGTGTGCGACTTCAACAAAAGCTGGCTTTGAGTCTCTTATCATTGCCAAATGGAATTCATTTATGCGCCATGTCAGTAATAAACATGTTAATCACCCAGATCCACTCTATCAACAATGTCATCATGGAGAACTTGAACCCAGAAAGTGGATAAGAGTTGGTGAGGAATTTTTTCATTGCTTTTGATGATATACAGTATCAGTACCCATGTGGCTACCCTTCTCTCAATCCTCCTTGTCATATTCTTTGTGTAGAGTTAAATGACTGGATGATGACACTCTTGGGATAAAGTCTATCATTTGAAATTGGCAAATGAGCTCATACATACTTTACATCCTCTAATCTCAACAATGTACAATGTACAATGTAGTGTGTCATTTTAAAATTGTTCAATAATACTTTTGGTAGGCACTGCAGCATATGACAAATTGAAATTACTGTTGACAAAGAAGATCCTTCTGAATGACATAAAAAAACTCTCACCAGATGCCCAGACAAGTTGCCTAGAAGGCTTCCATGCCACCCTAAACAACTGGCATCCCAAGTTGATTTGTTACTCTTGGTTAGGTTCTATTTGCAGGTATGTGTATGTTGTATTACAGTGACTCTCACCTAAATATGTTGCATACAATATTTTATCCTTTTCCTTTTACACTCTGTAGATGTAGTATTCCTGGAAGTTTTATGGCCAAAGTAGTGTTTTGTATTGCAGTTTTAGCTAAAAACTGTCATTTTTCAAAATGAATGGGTATGTGACTGCTAAATGTTACACATGATCTATTGACCAGACATCATGCAACATGTCTACAATGTATGCAAGTACACAAAACAGTATTTTTTATCATTTATCACATTCCCATCCCCTTAATTCCTTTCCTTGGTTCTTTCCCTTGTGTTCCAACCATTATCATACACAATCTCATTTTCAGATTTTCATGTGTTTGCTCATCTAAAGTAAAATTTTCTAGGCACATACTGGCAAGCTTGCATTTTAATGAAAACCTCAGAAGAGAAACCCAAACATCAAGAGATGGAAAAGATTACATTCGGGTGACTTATCCAAAATTTAGACTGGGAGAAGAGGTTGTTAGAGAGGTGGCATCCCCACCTAGCTATGGTAATTATCGACCATTATTATTTTAAAAGTACAGTGGCTACACTGAACTAAGTGTAGGAAATGTTATGCTCTTTTGTTAATTAGGAGTCAGATCACTCTTTTTACCATGATAAGTACTACTGACCAGCATCTTGTGTAAAAGACTCTGCTTCACCTTGTTTCCTTATACCTGATAAAACACTGTGGCACGTTTTTCAAATTACATCGACATTTTATTTGAATTGGGCTGTGATCTTTTCAGGGTATGTTGACACACTGAAGAATCTTCTCTTCACCTTGCCAAAGGCAGAAATGAAGAAAGTACATGAGAAGTAT
>NC_142521.1:41795964-41810964 GCF_964205215.1 Stylophora pistillata
CTATAAGTATATATACAAGGAATTTTAAAGGACCAGTTTTACTAACCAGGAATCTACGTCTACAGTTCTCTCGTATCTAGCCTCCAGAGTTGACGGGGTAAGTCCATCAACATCGGTTTCTTCGCTCGAAACGCCAGTTTCTTCGTCGTTCTTGTCCGCGAGCGGCTCATCTTGATATGGAGCTATCACACCAGTGATAACTCCCCATTCCTCTTCAGAACTGTCGCTTATTCCACAATCCATACTCTCTATAGAATCAGACGACTCAATACTCTCGGAATCGCTGGACATTTCGAAGCGTGAAACGATAGAATTAAGCGAGTAATCACAGCGTGTTACAAGGAAAACACTGATATTTGTTGACCTTGCCAATCAAAGGATCAAACAACCTGACGTCACGAGTCCAATTCTCGCCCCAGTCTCAGGGAACAATTTTACACATAAATTTAGCATGTTTCGGGGGCTAAAAATCGACCAAAAAATTTGTTTCATTCATTTTAAAATCTCAAACCGTTTATTATACACATGGAACTAGCTATCAACGAAAAAAAAAATTTCGTGTCATATACACTTTAAGTAACATATTTCTCTTCTTTCCCTTTCGATTTTGTGGATACAGTTTGGAAGTTATTTAAAACATTTTTCGCTGCCCTCGCTATATTTGCTTTTGATTAAATGCTTCAGCTCTAGCTCTGTAAGTGAAGAAGTAAATTCAATGAACATTTACAATATGTCGTGGGCACTCAAGGTACGAATCAAATAATCAACATGCTTAATGGACAGTCAGTGCGATAAGACTTCCTAAATTTAGTTATTCACAAATTACTATGAAACCACATTACATAACATTACTTACTCAATTGACGAAATCCTATAGGATTGAATGTATAGTAAGACATCTGAGATATTTTCTGGATCCCTACTGCAATGTTATTCCTTAGTTGTTATTCTAACGGTCAGTGTAAAACGAAGACTGCAGACTGCAGACTGCAGACTGTGGACTGCAGACTGGGGGTAAACTGCAGACCAGGGGTAAAATGCAGACTGCAGACTGTAGACCAGGGTTTAATTGCAGACTGAGAGTAAAATAAAATATTAATTATAAAAAACAAGACTCGGGAGTGTTCTTACCCATACCCATAATTTTTTTTCAAAATCCCGAAAACTCAAACCAAAAGACGTTTATTCGCCTTAGTCAAACATATTATCAACCTTGAGTTCTTGAACTCCCCATTTTGTTGAACCAAGTTTCCCAAAAGCGCCCAAACTGATCCTAATGCTATGCGTCTTACCTTTGTTTACATGTCAGCCATTTTGAATTCTGCTTTCGCAAATAGGTCAGGGACCAAGTAACTCTTTCAGCATTCAAATTCTTCATATGACCTTGGAATTGTTTGGAAGACAAAGCAAGCAAAACATGACAACACAACAACAAGGCAATGTAAACTTGTAGGTATCGAGCATAGTTGGTGAATGCAAATTATCGAAAATTACCACGAGATCGTCGTCCTCGTTTTCCGACATTTTATAGTGCCATGTGACTTGGGGACGACATGACTTTTATACTGCGAGAAGCGGCCTTTGTGTGTTTCGTGATGTCCTGACGTGACATTAGTTTATGGGTACGAACACTCTTTATTTCATCCTTAAGACTCGTTTTTTTATTATTAATATTTTACCCTCAGTCTGCATTTTACCCCTGGTCTGAAGTCTGCAGTCTGCATTTTACCCCCAGTCTTCATTTTACCCCCGGTCTGCGGTCTGCAGTCTGCGTTTACACTGACCGTTATTCTAAGCATGCTGACCAGGTAGAACTCATGTTCTTATCTCTTCTATAACTTGTCTGATTCTAAATCATTAATCATGTTTGAACATTAGTGCAAAGTGGGAAGATTAGACTCACATTGTGATTATGTCATAAATCCACAGAACAGTAGCTGTATTTTTATTTATTACACCTTATATATTTCAGTATGTATATGTATATTGCATAGTATTAAATTTTTATATCTGGGGTATAGTTTACAATGAGGATTAAGTTCCTCCCTTCTATAACCCTTTTTTAATAATAATATGTTACATGTTATTATTTAAATAAAGTTGTTATATATATATATATATATATATATATATATATATATATATATATATATATATTCTCTATATTGACTTGTCAGGACAAAGTGACCTTCATTTAATGTTTCCAGACATGATTTGCAGTTTTCTGTGCATTTTTGATTAAAGCAAAATTTCATAGTATATATATATTCTCTATATTGACTTGTCAGGACAAAGTGACCTTCATTTAATGTTTCCAGACATGATTTGCAGTTTTCTGTGCATTTTTGATTAAAGCAAAATTTCATAGTATCTTAGACAGGTGTCTGCCTTGTATCAGCTGCTCTCTGATCTATCTTACTGTTCTCTGGCTATAAACCTGAAAAAAACACATTCCTTTAAAGTTTTGTGCTGGTTGGAGCCTTTTACTGGTTAGATGAATGATTGTTTCACGGACACCAAGTAGAGAGCTCCTAAGTGGATAGATTTTGTTTTAGCAGAATTGCTTCAGTTCTTATCCTTTTTACTTCCAAGATCTATATGAATTATAGTGATCATGGATCACTGTCAGTGTCCTATTTTTTAAAATTATAGACTTGAAAAAATTGCCCACATTCTAATTAGCTAAAAAGAGTGTAGATCTTTTGTAACTTTGGATCAAAACTGGTTATTAACAAATAGTGCTTTTTCAAACTAAAGCATGTTCAAGGTGTGCTCAGATTTTGCCTGCCAGGTTTCAGCAATTGAGTTCTTTTTGATGTTGAGCTTTCATAATTGAAGCTGATTTTTATCAAACAGCTAGTTTACCTTTTAAAATCAATTGTCACATACTTCCAAGTTCATTGTTGAACTAATTTTCAATGATAATCTTGTAAAAGTTTGAATTTGACAAATTTAGCCAATCAGTTGAGAGATCTTCGTAAACTTTGTAGGCAAGCACAGTCAAAATTTTTACTTCTTTTGTTTCTATGCCCTCTTAGTAATAATTTTTTTATATATAGTTATATTAATAACTGTCAACATGATTTCCTGAGTAATTTGGTGTAAATAACATGCATTAATTTTTCAGACTTCAAGTTGCATACGCCCTGTAGGCTCATAGTTTTGTTAGTCTGAAAGCTTACTTTGATAATTTTTAGCTATAAGATTTTCATGATAAATCTGACCATGTCCACCAGCTGATATTTTTTTATCTTTTTAAGATCACCTGTCTTTTATAAAAATGTATTTATGTTTACTTAAAGGGAGAAATTTCTCTCTCACTGGTAATTGTACTCTGGGGAGTGAAGGATTATATATGTTACCAGTGCACTTTCTGTCTTAATCAGTAGCTTTGCCATTAATTTTAGGTTTGATCATAAAAAAAAAAACAACAATTTAGAAATAAATGTTTAATATTTATTCAGTGTTTAGTAGAAAGAAGTCACTGGTTAACTATAGACTTTAACTTAAAGTACTTTTGTTTATTGTTACACTTCTCCGTTTTTACTCCCAAGATCTCATTAGTAATTCTCCTTACATATATCATAATTTGTGATAATCCTAATTAGCATAAAATAATAATAATAATAATAATAATAATAATAGTAATAATTTAGAGAGGGTAAAAACACTTATCAGTGGCCCTAAGACACTGATGGCTCTGTGGCCCTCAAAACAATTACAAATATAGATACTACAACTAATAACTATAAAATATACCATATTTGAAAAGGATAAAATATAATAAATAATTCATAGAAGACATTATGACTAAGAAAATAAAAAACAACATAATACATATATACAAATTACAGTCTAAGGTGCATCGCAGCCTTATGTTCAGCTAGAAAGGATTTAAAAACATTGTGCTTAAAACTTGCTAGTGAGCCATTATTTCTTATACAGTATTAACATTCATGCAATTCCAATCCTTAAAAGTCCTAATAGTGAAAGTACGACCTCCTTCTGTTTTTCGTTTATGCTTGGGGCACATCAGATTTACATTATTTTGAACGTCTAGTGGCTTGATTATGGATTTCTGAATTTCTAACGTACTACTAAATTATTTAAATAACTAGGCATAATATAGTTGTGGACCCACTTATACACTAGTGCACATCTCTTTATTAGAGATTGTTTAGTAAAAGGAAGCCAGTTTAGATTATTTATTTAAGATTAGAAATAATAATATTATAGCTAAGTACATTCATTTGGTTTCTTCCCGCAAATAGCTTATGAACTAATCAAGGCGGGGAGATCTGAGGACATTTTACAAGTACAGGATTTATCTATATAGATGGACTAACAGTGAAAATACTACTATGCAGTAAATAGAATAAATATAAAACAGAGCAAGTATATTAAGATTATGAAAAGAGGCTAACCTGAAATATTAAATAGCTTAATAAGACGGGAGACTTCGACATAATCATCTTTTGAATGTAAAAAATTTAGAAGTAACTCCTTTATATTTTTACGAAAAGACGAACATTTGAGTTGTTTAATCAAGCAATTCTTGAGAAAGAAGCATAGTTACATTTTATCTTTTCTAGAAAATTTGACAAAATACGAGTCACCAGAGACTGATCTTGTTCTGTAGTTATGAATCTGACTTGTTTTAACAAACTGATTGAGTATACTAACTGGTGCTGTCAGTCTGTTGATATCATACACTAAATAGTTACAATCTCTGAAAAATAGGCTAGATTGGGGAAGACAATTCGATTTGAGAAAGAAGGGTATGGTGTGCTCCTTAGACTTACTGACAGAAGTAAATAAGAGGTAAGGACCGTTTTTGTAGAATTATGATCTCTTTTTGAAATGTCACGGCAGAATTTCCCTAAGCACAAATACCATAAGTTAAATAAGGGACAATTAGTGAATTGAAAACTGAAAGTAAGACATGACGTGGGACATAATGTTGAATCTTGGCAATAATTCCTATTGACTTGCTAATTTTGTGGCAGATAGATTTTATATGGTATTTCCATGAAAGGTTTGAATCAATCATTAAGCCGAGATATTTTACACAGTCTTTCATTTCAAGGTTTGCATAGGTATAAGTCACTGAGTCAAAAATTCTAATCCTAGGTATAAAAGGCATATGTTTGTTGTCGGGGACGAAAAATTGCAAAGTTTGATTTTTTTATGTTCAGAGATAGTTTATTGGCCTTAAGCCAATCGTTAACATTGCCAAGTTTGCAATTAACAAGAGATTCGAGTTCCTTTAAGCAGCTACATTGTTTGAGAGGAAGGGGAACCTTGCTAGTAACTTAACTTATTAGTCAGACATAAGTTACACAATTCTGAATTTTACATTGATTGGAGGGTTGTCTACCGCCTAGTAAGTCGGGGGGGGGGGGGCATGGCCACTACTTTAAAGGTTCTGTTGACTGATGACAGAAAGAAGCACTGAACCCTTTTGATTATAAACTGTAGAGCTTTTACTGCTGTGAACAATAGTACCAGGGGCGGATCGAGGGGGAGGGTGCAGGGGGTGTGCACCCCCCCTGAGATGAAATGTGGCTTTCTAATAGATGTGGTATTCTGCGAAAAAAAAAAAATGTGGTCACCAGTCAGTTATGCCATTCTTTAGTGGTGCACCCCCTCCTCAAAAAAATCCAGGATCCACCCCTGAGGTCCATTATACTATAAAAAACTCTAAGCAATTGCAGACATGCGCTTAAACCCTGAGCCCTCACAATGCATGTTTCTACATGCATGTATACCTTTGCAAACTCTTTGAAATGTGTCACAATGCACCTTAACATCAGTGTGCATATTCTCCATACTGTTCTCCATACCATTCTTTAGTGGTGGACCCTCTCCTCAAAAAAATCCAGGATCCACCCCTGAGTTCCACTATACTAAAAAAAGTTCTCAGCAATTGCAGACATGGCTTAAACCCTGAGCCCTCGCAATGCATGTATCTACATGCATGTATACCTTTGCAAACTCTTTGAGATGTGTCACAATGCACCTTTACATCAGTGTGCATACTCTCCATACTGTTCTCCATACCATTCTTTAGTGGTGGACCCCCTCCTTGAAAAAATCCAGGATCCACCCCTGAGTTCCATTATACTAAAAAAAGTTCTCAGCAATTGCAGACATGCGCCTAAACCCTGAGCCCTCACAATGCATGTATCTACATGCATGTATACCCTTGCAAACTCTTTGAGATGTGTCACAATGCACCTTAACATCAGTGTGCATATTCTTCATCCTGTTCTCCATACATTCCCTAAGGTGCTGACTAGGAGAATGTATGAAACAATCAAGATCTTCTTTAGTTTGTGATCATTTCCTTTATTCTCCTGACCTTAATGTGTGATTCAGGGGTTATAATGTGAGGAGAAATTAGATGCTAATCACTATCAGGGGTGAAAAGGTTAAAGTATAATATTCCAACATCATCATCTTTAGCCCTCTCCCCAGTCCACACATTTCCAAAAGTACAGGGAATCTGGGGCTAAAATAGTGAAGGTTTGCCATGTACTGCACATTTCAGTGTCATTTCAAGTGTAATACAGATCAGAATACATTATCTCAAGCGAGGCCAGAAAGGCTAATTTAAATTTAAACAAAATAATATTAATCCGGCAGCCATTTATCAAAGTGGTCAATAGATTGTTACATATAATAATGCAATTGATGATTATGCTGAGGTCTGTTATGTAGAAGATATCTCTTTTCATATGAATTTAACCAAGATGTTTTCAAGTATTCCACTTCTTTCCTATTCACTGTTATGTTAAATTGTTGCAGAAAACCCTGAGCATCCATAAAGTGGGAATCAATGGTCTGAATAATTGATTTGACTCAAATAATTAATTTTTCTTATTGTCTTTTTCCAGATCGTGCCACTGACATGTGAATAGTCACAAATCCTGCGGTAACAGTTTTTTTGTCAGAAGACATCAAAATACTAATCGGAGATGATTGTCTCTGATTCTGAAAAAAGATGGCTGGTCATTGGAATAGCCATCAACAAAGTTGTCGCTCCAGTTTTACGAGATGTTATCAAACAAGGAATGGACACTCATTACACAAACCTGGACACATACTGCAGTGGTCTGACCACACCCTGTACCCTGGCGACACTGACCTATCATCAGTTTCATGCTAATCCCAACCTGAGAAGATTGAAATTTCAGAATATCAACAACAATCTGATCAACCATGGCAATCATACCAGCTTGTACAACTACACTGTGAACAGTCCAGTAGACCTGGCCAGGTTGTATTTGCGTGACAAACATCTTGCTGAGTTTTCAGCCTTTGATGAGTCACTGGACATGACTGCCATCCTTCAACTGTTGCAGGTTAATAACTACCATCCAGCTGCCATTTTTTCTGGTGCTATTCAAACATCAGCTGATGCTGTCAGGAAAGATGTGAGGAACAAGTGGAGCCATTTTGATGTGACAGAATGGACTGAAGCTTTCTTCAATGATTGCTTCTCAAAGCTGGAGACCCTGGTAAGAAGTCTGGGGCTGCCTGGTGGTAAGGAGAAGAACATATTGGATCAGCTATCTGATTGGCAAGGGAAAGGTATAATTACCTGTGTTTTCTTCCCTTTTTTTATGCTAAAAATTGGTTTCAATTTTAGTAACATTCAGACACACAATGATATTTACTAGGTTACTAGACACGATATTTTTCAGATTTTTTTTTATGTAGGAAAGTCTTCTATTATATTAAGTGTTCGTCATGTTTTAGTTAATCTCAGGCCAGTTCCATCTCTCTTGAAAAACTGAATCACTTGTAAACTAGAAAAATTTGCTCTGTAACCTCATCTACTCGCAAGGGCGCCCTTTCTTTGTCGTCAATCTTGTGTTTCTTCAGTAGCATAACTATGGGACGCACTAATTGTGATGAAATTGAAAGCCTCCATAGTTTCTTAATTGGTCTGTTTGCTTCTTACTTTGTAGGTTGCCAGCTGTGTATGGGTCATGCTGTAGACAATGATCTTCTTTCTCTGGCAAAAACAGAAATAAATGATATCATGAAGGACTTGAGTTTGCAGAGCGCTCAGCTTTTCCAAGTCCAGCAAACTGCTGCTGTCCTTCAAGAAAGGCTATGTGATGAGGAACACACCAGAACAGAAGAGTTGAAATTTACTCTGGAAAGACTCACGGCCATTGAGAAAACCATCGGAGAGGAATTATTGAGAAGGGTTCAGGGAATGGAGGAAGGTATTACAGCGACAAACACCAAAATGAAGCAACTTGAGGAAAAGGCGACCAAGACAGAGTACAAAGTGGACCAACTGGGGCAAGGTCTAAAAGACAGAATGAACCAATTAGAACTTAAAGTCGAGAATGAGAAACTAGGTAAGTCATACTGACATTACAGAGGGCTAAAGTGCCCACGAAGCGAATTTTTGTCTTCGCATATTTATGAAATGTACCCTTTGGGATACACGATTCCAAAGTTTTAAAAGAGCCACTGACCATAACTATTGGGAATCCGCCGACAATTGCAAATTTCATTTTATTTTTCCTAAAAGGCCCTTTTGATGAACCTTTTTCAAAACTTATATCAAAAAGTTCTATCTCGCTTTGCTTTATCCGAAAAATCGAAAAGTTTAAAATACGCCTTGATGGCCGTCCCCCCCTCCCCCCCCCCCCCGCCTTTTAAAGCTGTGAAAAAATTGACTTGATCGGGAAGGGATGTGATAGCCCTAGAGATACGAGCATAAGTAGGTACAACTATCCTGGTTGCTTACTACTGCACAGGTTCAAAATCCAACCCTTAGTTGATGTTTTGGAATATTATATCAAGCCAAAGTTTAATGAAGAGAATATGCATTGATAAATTCGAATTTTCAACATCTCCCCGGGCAACCTACAGGCATTTGACTATTGTCCATGACTGGGCATTAGGAATTTCGACTTTGCTTGGCTGGGGTGGGGAACCCTCAGTGTAAAATGTTTCTAGTGGAATGCATACTTAGGTAGGGAGGTGTTAAAGGTAAAGAGTTCACTTTTGCAAGCAAGTAGCCCAGAAGAAGAGGTCTACAAGATCTAGGTTTTAAGGCACGGTCAATGTGTAGATAGTCTCGGTCGCTGATTTTGCCTTTTACAAAAAAGTTGGCCATCAAATCTGGGACTTGGCTGAGGCATTTGAACTTAAGTTTTGCCCTGTTGTACGGGAATTTGAACAAATCGACCTTCAAGTGCTTTTTTGGGTGGGGGAAACGCAGATTCTATCTAAGTTCGGTGCAATAGATCGTTTTTACTTGACGTCATCAAATTAAAAAAATTAAAACTAAAGAGCCACGAAAATTTTTATCCTCATGAGGTATAAGAGGGTTTAGAGTCATATCTGATTTCACCTTTTCAGCTCAATAACGTGCTTACTTTGGAAACCAGCGCGATTTGAAGTTCGCAGTTGTGGGGGTGCGTGGCATACAGCTCCGATCGTGTCTATCGAAAAATATACTCTTATCTAGTGATTTTTAGCCTTTTTAGGAGTTTAAGTGTTGGGAAAAGTGCATTTATTAATGCTTGTTGGCTCAGTTGAGATAATCAGTCGACTAGATAGCAAAGTAAGTTCCAGATGTTTATATTATTTTCCAGTCGCCATATTGGTGCCAAAGAGGTGCACCAACATGGCGCCGGCGGCTCCATAATGGGCTCTGCAAATGTGCGCAAACATTTCGAAGAATATTTGAAGTTTGGGAAAACGAAAAGGCCTAAGACTTGAAGAAGTGTCTTTTTCACCTTTCTCCTACAACATTGCAATTTCCTGACCTTATCCAATGAATAGTTTTTGATTTATTTTCTCATTGCGTCAGAGTGAAAACGATCTATAAAGATTTGGTGATCAATAGGGTTTTCATGCGGTGGTTTCGTGAGAGGTTCAATATCAGAATAAAACAATAATAACCATCAATAATCATTTCAAGCATCGGCAAGGGATCTTACACGCTCTTTAAATGAAACATTTATTTTCTTCTGACATTCAATTTTCTGGGTAAAACCCAGAAGAAAACATGTCTCTGGCCAACTCAAAAGATCAGTGTCCACCACAGACTGCGTTCTCTAGAAGTTTTGATAGGAAATTGGTTAGCAGATAAAACTGAAACTGATGTCTCATGGATTGAGAGATGTCTTTTTTTAATATTGCGTGAAGTCTTTTTATAGTTTTAATTTTCATTTGGGCCATAAGAAAAATAAGTGATAATGGTTGTCAGGGGAACTTCAAACGTTTACTTCCGCTGCCGTTGATAGATGGCGTTAATGTTTGCTATCAGTGTCTTTCCGCCGAGAGCCTCTGTCGCCCTTAGGCAGCAGAAAGATTGCTGTTCAAGGGAGTCAGGAGTCTGGTGACGAGATTGGTTTGATTCATGCTGTGAACGTTACCAGTACAAGTAAACTGAAAGAAGTTAAAAGGGATGGGAAAAAAAAAAGAAACGTGAACTTTAGGGAGTGATTAAATGAAGCTTGATATTTCTTCCAAAACGATACTTTCTCAGTAACGTGAACATTATTACCAACACCATCATTAAAACAAATAAATGCCAGGTTTAAAATCAGAAATGATGCCACGGTAAATTCACTAGTTACTCCCATTTTAATGAAATCAAAAACTAGGACTTCACGTTGTATGTTAATGCGTTTTGAGGCGCGGCAGCTCCCATTAGCTTCAAAAATTAACTTCGTGAAAAACCTTTTCTAAACAGCCCAGAGTTACATCTGTGAACGTGGCAGGTTATTGTTAATCTTGTTGGCTAAAATCAATCTTTTTACTTACATCTCTCAGAAAAAGCAAATATTTGCTCATTCAAGAGTGAAGTCTTATGTATATTTTCCCAATAATAAGCAATTTAGTAACCAGTTTTCATGAGAATTGAACAGATTTATTTGATTAAATAGGCAAAAAGTTCATGTACATTTTTAAAGTGGTACACCAAACTAAGTAGCATTGCTTGTGCGATAAGGAAGTAAAAATATCTTCTATCGCGTTTATCACTTCCTTGGTAACATTGACAAAATGCAAGGCAGCTATTTTGAAGTTTTGCACCCATGCCATAATCACCTCGCGCAGGGTGATTAAAGCGAGATATGATGCAATCCCTGACCAATCAGAGGGCCTGTACCTCTATTATCACCAGCATAGTAATTATACTAACATGAACTATCAGTGCTGAGGTCTGACTTCTCTGCCAAAGCCGAAGGCTGAGGCAGATAACACAGACGCATGGTTTGACTATTTATGATGTCATGCAAAAACCAAAGTCTGTCATTGTTTTATTACACATTTTTTAAACAATCTGCTATAGAAGACACCTCTCTGAGTTTGCAAAGTCAAAAATAGTACATGGACAAGGGGCTAAGAAACTAGGTAAACTCTCAACTCAAAATAATAACCCAATATCTGCTGCAGTTTTAATTGTAGGGCCGATGTATATTAATTGTAGTTATAATGTTGTTAAGGAGAGGATAAGCTGAAGTTTTGCTTTAGAACATTTGTTTAATTGATTTGGAATAATTTTTATTTGATGAATAATGTTCTTGGAGCACTTAGCTGTTATTAAGAAAACAACACCAAGAGCCAATTCTAACCTCTGTATGTGTATTGTTACGTAGTTCACCTACAAAAGTGAGCAGATTCTTTGTCATCTTTTCTTGCTTTGGTGCTGAGCACTGATTGGCACAGCAGATTGAAGTTGGAATCATTGTCTGTTTCCTATAATTTGATTGGTTGATCTTGTTTAAGAGACCCAGGTAACACTTTGAGGTCATTATTAAAGTTATTCTTTTTTTTAGTCAAACAAGGTACACCAACAGATGATGAATTAGAGGAACTAGCCAACGAAATTGCTGAAAAGTGGATGAAACTTGGGCGTCGGTTGGGGTTTAAAGAGCCAAAACTTCAGGATATAGAGCAAAACCACAGGCAACTATGTGAGAAAGGATACCACATGTTAATGGACTGGAAACAGGAGAATGGTTCTGCTGCAACTTACCAAAATTTGAATGTTGCTTTACAGCATAAACTCGTGCAGCGTAAAGACTTAGCAGAACAAATTTGTTATAGACATGGTAATCATTTTTATTAATACTAGTTGATAGGAAATTATCGTTATTGAATTATTGCATGTCGGTGAAATCTGAATAAAGCAGACCCCCGTATTGAGGGGACTTACAGTTAGACAGCGGCCATCTCTCTAAAGATGAGGAAGACACAAAAATAGGAAGCCTATCTACGACAAAAAAACCCAGTAGTGTTACCATATTCTTTGAAAGAGGTACAAAGTTTAATTGTCGAGTGGCTAAGGGTTTACAATAAGGATGTCATCAGTTTTGTTCATAAGACATGTTGAACCTCAAACTACAAGAGACAAAACGCCTCTACTTTGTTTCCAATTGTATTTTGAATGGAATAACGTTTTAGCAATTCCTAGATCAGACCGTTAACAAGAAGAAATAGGCTCAAAACAAGATGAATTAGAAAGCCAGGATACATATATTGATGCTTAAACAGACCGATAAGTTCAGGTTACTGGAACCTGTATGGAGCGAGCTCACCTTGGAAATATGTCGATCGACGCATACTTGCATATTGCTAGGATCATGTGCTTAAATTATAAGATAAAAAAGATAGTCAATTATGAGCTCGATAATGAAATACAGAAAGACATTTTTCGTCTTACCACGAGCTTGTCTGAGTTCCCTAAAAAAAATCGTAACAAAACGAAAAAACGTCTTCCTCCTTTTCAGTACCTGACTCGAAATTTACCATCTTTCGTATGCTGGTTACCACTGATTATGTTCATCAATTCGTTGTTTTTCTTCAGCAGACCTCCTTCCTGGGGACACTTTTGATGTGCAAATCTGTCAGCGTAAACTTGCAGTGTATTACAAGAGAACCGCCACGGTGCCCACCTCTGTGTGGTCCAAAAAATCTGCCGTGAACATTCACCAGATCTACACTCGACTGTCCTGGGTGAAGGAAGAACAAACCCCAGCTGGGTCATCGCGGGCTGACTTGAATCACTACACTGATATGTTCACTGAAAACAAGAACGGATTGCCGTCAAACAGGATACTCGTGCAAGGGGAGACTGGAATCGGGAAGAGCACGTTTGTGAAGAAACTGGCAATGGACTGGGCTGAACTTGACGAAAACAGGTTGACAGATGAACAGAGAGCTATCCTGAAGAAGTTCGAGCTTGCTGTTATTATTGATCTCAAAAAAGTATCCAAACACCAAAGCCTCAGAGATGTCATAAGCGCCTCTCATATTTTTGCTGAGGAGGACACAGCCATGAAAGACGGCCTACTGAGTTATATCACCCAAAACCAAGACAAAGTTCTCCTGGTGTTTGATGGTTACGACGAGTATCAGTGCGCACGGAACTCTGAAATATTGAAGATATTCAGAGGAGATAAACTGAGGAACTGTTGTGTGTTGATAACAACTCGAATTTCCAAAGCTGACGAGCTGGTAGAATTTCAGGACGTGCATGCTGCGATCACTGGTTTCAGTGAAGAGGACAGAAAGGCCTTTATGATCAGAATGCTTGGTAGCGAAACACAAACACGAGAGTTATGGGTTCATCTTGACGACCGAGGCGTGAGAGGTTTAGCGAGAGTTCCGCTTCTTCTACTTTTCTTTTGCACTTTGTGGAAAAAGGGAAAGCTACAGAGCTTTCCTGACTCCAAAACAAAATTGTACGAAGCGATCATCCAGAACGTTTTGGATCATAATGACGGGAAATGTTCTTCTTCTAACCCTCGCAAAGTTGAAGATTTCACAGACATTCTGGCTGAAATCGGAAAGGTGGCTTTAGAATGTCTTTTAAATGACGATCATGTATTTGAGTACGATCAATTGTCCGCTGCCATCCTTTGTGAAGAAAGTCGGATTATGGGCTTACTTCAAGTCGATGAGTATGCAGAAAATATTCGACCAGCAGGAATGGTATCGTTCATTCACAAGAGCATACAGGAGTTCTTAGCAGCGTGGTATATTACCTACCGATGTGTCCTTAAAGGAAATCTCGGTGAAATTAACGACCGGGCCCGAACCTTGGACAAGTGCAAGTCCTTGAAAAATGTCTTTAATTTTATTTGTGGTTTGTCAGATGGTGGAGCAGTGAAAGTTTTTGAACACTTGACATCAGTAAGAGTCTCTGACTCAGAGCTGGATTTGTCAAAGACAATACCTGTTGAACAAAGGGAGACAGACGTGGCACTAAGTCGCGTCACTGACAAGCAGAGGAGGTTCATTAACCTTGTCTACGATTCCTTTGATGAAGTTGAATCAAAAACTGAACTGTTAAGACATTGTTTAAATTGCACCGAGGGGATCATTTTTCTTTCGCGGTGTGGAAGATCAATTAGTGACCTTGTGCCGGAACGGAAAATTTTAAATGAAGTTTCAATTCGTGGTGTGGTCTTCTGCGATCGCTGGGTTTCTGACGAAATGAGAGTACTATGCGAGTCGCTTGAGTTTCTCAATTGCTTACATATTCCGCTAAAAGCGACTGAGAATTTGGCGGCTGTTTCAGCTGAAGAACTTTTAAAGAAATTCGAATCAGTCGAATGTAGACGTAATTGTGAATTAGGTTGCATCCTTCATTTTCTCAGTGGTCAGACACTGTTTTACTTCACTGAACTCTTGTTGCGGTGTGATGACCATGCCAAACTGTTCACTGAGAATTTCGCTCCTTCCGCAAGTTTGTGTCCAAAGTCGTCATCTCTGAAATTCCTTAGATTTGTATACTTTGCGTCACATATTAACGAGCCAACAATGCGCAGTTTTAGTATCATAATTAGAGATTGTAAGAGTTTGGAAAGCTTTGAAATGAATCGTTTGCATGAGAGTGCTTTGGAATGCCTGGAACAAATACCAAATCCTCTTACGTGTCGGTTGGTGCTTAGCGGTTTCTACATAGAGTTGTCGACATCTTATGAAGTATTAAAGCTCGCCAGTTTGTTACCACGG
>NC_142521.1:41815964-41843464 GCF_964205215.1 Stylophora pistillata
GAAGGATACTTCAGATAACAGTTTCTGTAAACCACCATACCAAAAAACATGGCGACTGGTATATTCAACCAGAACTCTTTGCGCGAGAAAATCCTGGAACCACTCATAAAAACAGGCAGTAAAGATCCGAAAAATTTAAACCTTACATATGTTGTTGTTTTGTGAAATATTGCTTTCTACACGTGCCTTAGCCTAAATGTGCAGGTGCCATCTTTGTCTGTTAGTGGATTGAATCTATTGGGTGAACACCAGAAAAACTAGTAATATTGATACAAATAAAATGAGGGTTTAGTATAGGTATGCTGTGGTTTAGTTTTGTCTCTAGTTTGATTTTTTTACTTTTAATAGAGGCCAAATTGATAGTGACTCATTATCTCATCATAACTTAGGCTAGGAGCTAAATTTTATCTTTCTTTACACAAAATGCAATTTTCATTTGTATCATTGTTTACACCAAGCACAAAAATTAAGCACAACATATACCTTTTTATAACTATTGTATAATTTGCCAAGAAAATGTTTATGATGGAGCTTACTATAGTTTATTTCATAGATACTGAGATTTACACACGACAAAAAGCCCGCGTAAAACTAGTACGTTAAATCCGTTAGCTAATATGGAACGCGAACGATGAATTTTCACTAGTGAAAAAACGCCGTTCGCCCGATCACAAACGCGAACGACCAAAATTCACTAGTGCACAATCGTGGCCCGCGAGTTTCACTCTGACTCTTGAATCCAACATGGCTAGTTCAACGTTTGCTTCTTTGGAAGGTTCCATTGAGACTTTTATTTAAGAACAAGAAAACCAGAACACGGTGAAGAAAACGAAACGAGACGTTGCTTTGTTTACAGAGTTCCTTCAAACAAAAGGAGATGCACGAAGTGAAATAGCTGAAATTCCTCCCGCCGAGCTGAATGAACTTTTGAGTGAATTCATTTTAAGCGTTCGCACAAAAGAAGTCATTTACGTCTACACAATTGGATTTTTTGCCTTCATTAAACATTTCAAAAGACAAAGAGAACTTTATATTTTAGTTTATAATAGCAATTGAATGGATTTTCTAAACATGCGCGCCCAGACTGATGAAATTGACCAGCAATTTTTCTTTTCAAAAATCTCAATATCTATAAAATAAACAAATTACACCATGGAAAATGCTTTGTACGATTTTATTCACTCGTTGAGGAGTATCAGAAAACTCACTCGTTCCCAGCGCTCACTTGTTCGTTTTCTGATACTCCTCAACTCGTGAATAAAAATCGTACGCGCGCATTTTCCATGGAGTAATCTCTATGTCCACACGAGAGACTGAATGTGTAGAAACTGGAACTGTTTAATGGTCGATCGCTAACATTGCAACTAACATTCACCATGCGCTTTTTTTCTTACTCCTAATACGCATGTCCTACGATAACTCGACCGCTGACCTTGAACATTACACTTACCACCTCGTCTGCACTTTTGTTTACTTTGCTTTGCTGCTGGTTCTCATCCATGCTTGTATAAATGAGATTATTTTAAATAAGTAAGGGTGAAAGGATTGGTATTTTTTACACAAAGATAGTTGCAGAGAGTGCCTTTAATAATATATGGATCGCCAAACCCTCACAATGAACGCGGATCACCAGACACTCACAATGAACGTCAACAAGACTAAGTTCTTGCTAACACAGCTGGTAGGAGCAATAATTGCTAATAATAGGATATAGTCTGTGTTGAATTAAGTATTCATTTGTGTATTTATTTCATTTTAATGTTTGTAACACATAGTTGAAAAAGTATGTGATATGTCGTACCAAATCACATACATATTATTACACGACTCGGGAAGTCAGAGGGCCAATAACTAAAAATCAACCAATCAAAATGCTCTATTGCCGGTCAATATTCTCTCAGTATTGGACCGGGCACTGTCCCGAATGGTCCTGAATGATACCGCACTTGTGTCCCTTTGAACTTCAGTCGTGTAATAAATCTCTTATTAACCAAGCTTGCTCGGGACCTTACTGGAAGAATATCGGCCCTCGGTCTTTATTGTACGGAGCACGCTGCGCTCGGTCCGCACTGTCAAGACCTCGGGCCGATATTCTCCCAGTACGGCCCTCGCGCTTGGTTAATAAGATATATTTATCATATTCCTTATAATTTAGTTCAAGGGGCATTATTCTAAATAGACTAAACGAAAGAAAGTGGCATATGTCAGCCACTGATTTAAATAGAAAAGCACATATTGAGTGAAATGTAATTCTCCTGCAAATCTGTCCCCTTCTGGGTGAGCAAGGAGAATGATTTAATGCACTGTAACCCAACTGTTACTTGCTAGAGAGCATGGGAGAGAGCTCTATCCTTGACAAAAGAGACCAGATCTTCATCATACGTGTTAGCAGTTTATTTTGTGAGTTAACTTTCCAGGATATGTGATGTTCAGGACATCAACCATACCAGAGGTTAAATTTTGCGTTGTCCCATACATTTACCATGAATACATGTCTTCCACTGTATCCATAATAGCCATCAGTGTAGACACTATGAAATTGTTACATGTAACATAATAAAAATCATTCTGGGGCTTGAAGAAAATCACAAATTTTCGTTCATTGAAACACCGAGATCCGTGAGGCTCTGAAGAACGAAACATAACACAATAGAGGCTATTCTTATTCAATGACAAGTAAATGAGTGGCCGGGTATTCTGCAATCTAGCCGTAACATCTAGTTTTGCCTGTCCCAAGCAAAAAGAAAAAACGCTATGTCTCCTATGTCCGGCAGCCGGGCAGTGTTTTCAAAATACTCCGTGTCAGGCAGTCAATTGCTTTTTTGATTTTCAGTTAATGATAACAAATCCTTCTTTATATGGCTGAAAACTTCACTATTTCCACCGTAATGTGAGTTTTTGTGAGCTTGGCAACCGCTATGCCGGTATTCATAACACTTTGAAGCCTACCGCAAGCTTCCGGACAGGAAATTGAAAATACTCCGTGTCCGGCAGTCGAATATTTTCCCGAATATTAAGTCATTACACTCAATATATTCGAGCTCTACCATCCTAGGCAGTGTTATTGTTGTTTACATGGCTAAAGAGTACGATTACCAGTTTTTAAACTGTTGTGAAATGCAGTGTTTTCCACGAGCTTCCGGACACGAAGCCGAAAATACTTCAGGTCCAGCAGTGAAATATTTCCCGAATTTTAAGTCGTTCTACTTAGTATATTCGAGCTATAACAGTTGACAGTTACTCGAGTTTCACGCAAAACGCGATGAGCTTATGTTTCTGTTTCACTCCACATGTATTTGTATCAACACATGCATTTCCTTTTTTAATGTGTGTATCTATTTTTAGGGAAGTACGTAGCCTGGGAGGGTGGTTTGCGAGCGCCAGAGTCCGGGGGTATGCCCCCCTGAGAATTTCGAAGAATCATGTTAAAGTTCGCAACTTCGCATTCCTTGCATTCTGAGGTCTCATTACATCATATATTTTCTAATAGTTCCTCTTTTTCAACACTCACTCCCCCCTAACCCTTACCCTTTGTGGCCAGTCAGTACTGCGCACTCTCGAGAATTGTTTGTTTGTTTGTTTGTTTTGTTTTGCATTGTTTTCAAATATTTTTGCCGAACAAGGCTGAAATTTCACTTCGTTCCAGGCGAAATCTGAACTAAGTAAAACACGATCGAATGTCTACCAAAAATAACAGAAGTTTTACTCTCATTACACAGCATTTTCGGCGCTTAAACTGCAGGGTTTTAGAGGTATCAAATTTCACACCGGTTCCTTGACGTCACGAATCGATAAAGAAGGTTAAGTCTCGACTTTTGGCAAAGTTTCACTGAGATCGGTCCAGTTTCATGGAAGTTATGAACAACTTTGTGAAATATAAAGAAAATAGTCATGGGACCCAGGCCTTAATTCACTTGAGTTGGATTCTTAGACATTTGTTGTGTAGTGTCGCTGAGTATTTTTACGAGTTTTGCTGTATTTTGACGAGCCCGTAGAGCGAGTTAAATCACTAATAATGAACAAAATACTCAGCGATACAACTCACCAAAACGGCTAATAAGTTATTTATTATCCAACACGCCAAATTGTTATTTCGGTGCGGGTGAATTTCGCGGAGTTTTTGGGGAGTGCGTGATAGATTTATGCGAAGCAGAACGGTATTGGCGCGTTGTCGCGATGCCGTTTCTATTTTCTTCAATAAGTGATGAAATTTCATTTTCATCTAACTTTCTTCTTCGTTCGATTTATCTAATAAACTTGGATTAAGATTCACCAGCCATTCCGGCTCTTCGTCTTCAGAGAAATAATTTAGTTTGTCTGCCAGTTTTTGTATCTATGGACTTCTGTGAAGTCGTAGATACTATGCTATCCAGAGAGCAAGTCAGTCCTTCCATCCTTCCGTAACAATATAAACATTCGGATAATGCTCGGAATTCAGTTCGGTCTTTTCCAATATCGTTCGATTTTCGTAACTCGCGTTGGCGACTAGTTACGATCGCAGTTTTTTGTCTCCTGCAGGTTTTGTGTTGCATTGCTGCGATTATTCATTCCCCTAAGGAAATATTTTGCCCCCAAAGGAGTTTTTCTGTCGCATTGCTGCGCTTATTTGTTCCCCGATTGAATTTTTACACAAAAATCGACATGAACGATAAAAATGGCCAGATATTTTCGCATGTGGGCAAATAGTCATGCAGATCAAAGAGAATATGCAAATTTCTCCGAGTGAAGATAACTCAAGTTTCATGGTATCTGTTAAAAAGAAGCGAGACGAAAATGACCAAGACATATTTCGGACGACAGTTTTATTCAAAACAGTTCTTAATTACTGTTTTAAGTGGAAAACGTACAAATTTGTTACGTGTACAAAGCCAATACGGTAAAAGTCATCATGCTTAGATCGTTTTTTACTTGATTTCACGGCAAGAAATTTCGTACCGTCATATTGAAAATTCTGAAAGTATACTGACCTATTTGACACAAAATCTTAAATTAAACAATACTTTTTGAACACATGTGAGCGTAAAACGTTACTCAGAGGACGATAATTTAATCCCACGTTAGGACAGAAAATTCTTGACGCGCTTTAAGAACTTTCGCGATAATAAATGATGATGCTCACTTCGGTAAGGATGTAAACAAATTTATTGAAGCGGAGCGATTAGACGTAAAGAACGTTGAAAAAGAAGCGACGCGTAGCGAAGCGATGATTGGGCAGTATAAAGATAATGTACAAAGCGGTTTCGAAAAGTAGGAGATAAATCCAGCGAAAAACTATAGTTAGATCGACTAGGAACTACCTTAGAACTACGAAAACAAACTTTAGATTTCAGTACTATGATGAATAACATGCACAAAGTGAATGATTTACTTCTGTGTCCACGTTGGACATTTCACAGCTTTGACGTTGAGCTTTACGGATCTTAACACGATGACACGTTGACTAGAACTGAAAAGTTTCCTGAGCACGTTCCACAAAACTAACCAATACAAAGAATAATAGCTTTCCGCGGCAGAAACACCACAAACGCTAAAGATAGTGACGCAACAGAAACTACAAAGGGTTGAAAAGGAAATGCGAAAAACCAGAATATATTTGGCAGTAACTAACATATTATTTAACGCGCCATGGAATCGTCAAATTGTCGCGAGGCCCTGCTTGAAGTCCGAAAGTTCGGTTTCGTTTTACGGCCACAATTCCCATCCCTTTAGAGAATTGTAGTGTCGTTGACTCGAGACCTTATTCAGTCACCTTTAAGACCTTGATAGCCATTATTTTCCAAACAGAGTATTCCATAATATTGCTACTTAATATTCTGGCTTCCACAAGGTCTAACTCGATCGCATAGGAACGAAAAATCCGACTTGAAAATTTTGAAGGTCAGCTGCGCAAGAATAATAGGGCCCTTAAAGTGGGAATCAATGGTCTTGACAAATTAATTTCACTCAAATAATGAATTCCTTTTTTTTTTTTTTCCCAGATTCTGCCAGTGACATGTGAATGGTCAAATTCTGCGGTAACCAGATTTTTTGTCAGAAGACATCACAAAAATCATTGGAGATGATTCTGTCTGATTCTGAAAAAAGATGGGTCGTCACTGGAATAGCCATTATCAAAGTTGTTGCTCCAGTTTTACGAGATGTTATCAAACAAGGAATGGACACTCATTACACACATACTGCAGTTGTCTGACCCCACCTTGTACCCTGGGGACGCTGACCTATCATCAGCTTAACACTGATCCCAACCTAAGAAGATTGAAATTTCAGAATATCAACAACAATCTGGTTAACCATGGTAATCATACCAACTTGTACAACTGCACTGTTAGCAGTTCAGTAGACCTGGCCAAGTTGTATTTGCGTGACAAACATCTTGCAGAGTTTTCAGCCTTTGATGAGTCACTAGACGTGACTGCCATCCTTCAACTGTTGCAGTTTAATAACTACTACCCAACTGCCATTTTTTGTGCTGCTATTCAAACATCAGCTGATTATGTCAGGAAAGATGTGAGGAACAAGTGGGGCCATTTTGATGTGACAGAATGGACTGGAGCTTTCTACAATGATTGCTTCTCAAAGCTGGTGACCCTGGTAAGAAGTCTGGGGCTGACTGGTGGTATGGAGAAGAACACATTGGATCAATTATCTGATTGGCGAGGGAAAGGTATAATTAGCTGTGTTTTATTCATTTCTTTTTTTTTTTTTTGTCATATGCTAAATATTATACATTTCACATGTCAACTAAAAAAAATTGCTCTGTCACCTGTCCTGTCCTCACGTGTCTAACATTGTGTTTCTTCAGTAGTATACTTATGGGGTGCAGTGATTATGACGAAATTGAAAGCCTCCAAATTTTCTTTATTTTTCCGATTGCTTGTTACTTTGTAGGTTGCCAGCTGTGTATGGGTCATGCTATGGATGATGATCTTCTTTCTTTGGTAAAAAACAGAAGTAAATGGTATCATCAATGACTTATTTCTGCAGAGCGCTATGCTTTTCCAAGTCCAGCAAACGGCTGCTGTCCTTCAAGTAAGGCTAGATGATGACGAAGCCACCTGGAAAAAAAGAGGTGAAACCTATCCTGGAAAGACTTAAGGCCATTGAAAAAGACATCGTGTGTGAGAAACCAGGTAAGTCGTTCTGAGATTACAGAGGATGAATGTGATTCTGTTTCAGGCTTGATCGGGAGGGGATGGGAGAGTCGAGCGATACGAACATAAGTGGGCACAACCCCCCTAGTTACCTCCTATTGCGCAGGTTCAAAATTCAACCCCTCGTTGATGATTTGGACAATTTAACAAGAAAAACTTGATAAAGACATTATGCGTCTATGAATTTAAAGTTTCAACATCTCCACGGGCAACAAACGTGCTTTTGACCGTCGTCCGTGCCCGGGCATGGGGGATTTAGACTTTGCCTGGCAGAGGCGGATAATTTGAACTGGAAGTGTCAATTCTTTCCACCAGAATTCAAGTGTTAAATACCTAGGTATGGAGGTGTTTAAAGGGTAAATAGTTTACTTTTGCAAGCAAATGGCTCATAAGAGGAGGTCTACAAAATCTATGTTTTCAGGCTCGGTCAGATGTGTAGATAGGCACAATCACTGATTTTTCCTTTTACAAAAAAATTGGCCATCAAATCTGGTACTTGGCGAGGGCATTTAAACTCAATTTTAGCCCTGGGGTACAGGGCTTGTCTGGGGGGGGAGGGGTGTTGAAGCTTCAAATTCATAGACGCAGATTCTTTTCAAGTTCAGTGCCATGGAGATCTACTGAACAACAGGGTTTTCATTGGGTGCTTTGGGGAGAGGATCAACAATGGAATAAAACAATAATAATCATCGGTAATGTTTTCAACCATCCGCAAGGGGTCGTAAATGAAACAGATTTATTTTCTTCTGACATTTTATTTTCTGGTTGAAACGTAGAAGAAAACATGTCTCTGGCTAACTCAAAAGATAAGTGTCCACTACAGGCTGGGTTCTGAAACTGATGTCTTGGGATTGAAAGATGTCTTTTTAAATCTTGTTTGAAGTCATTCCTCGTTGTAATTTCTATTTTGGCCATAAGAGAAATAGGTAATTAGGGTTGTCATGGGAACTTCAAACGGTTACTTTTGCCGCTAAACGACTAGTAATCCCTCCTTTTCGGTAAAGTCCATCGCGCGAGTGAAAAAAATATCAGTGAAAAAAAAACTTGACGTTAGCGCGCCGCGGGAAGCTCTTGCAGTGACGCCGATGCGCCGCGGGAAGCTCTTGCAGTGACGCCGATGCGCCGCGGGAAGCTCTTGCAGTGACGCCGATGCGCCGCGGGAAGCTCTTGCAGTGACACCGATGCGCCGCGGGAAGCTCTTGCAGTGACGCCGATGCGCCGCGGGAAGCTCTTTCAGTGACGCCGATGCGCCGCGGGAAGCTCTTTCAGTGACGCCGATGCGCCGCGGGAAGCTCTTGCAGTGACGCCGATGCGCCGCGGGAAGCTCTTGCAGTGACACCGATGCGCCGCGGGAAGCTCTTGCAGTGACGCCGATGCGCCGCGGGAAGCTCTTGCAGTGACGCCGATGCGCGCGGGAAGTTCTTGCATTGACGCCGATGTTCTACACGAGCTCCACGAGTGAGGCCTACTTCACGAGCGCCTAGTCTATTCCGCTGCCGTTAAAAGATGGCATCAAAGTTTGCTTCAAGTGTCTCTCCTGGAGCCTCCGTCGCCCTTATGCAGCAGAATAATTTCTGGTCAAGGGCGTCAGGACCCTGGGGACGGGATTCCTTTAATTCACTCTGAGAACTTTACCAGGAGTCCAAGTAAAAGGGAGGAAAAACAAAGAAAGGCGAACTTCAGGGAGTGATTAAATAAAGCTCGATATTTCTTCAAAAAACGTTTTTTTCTCAGTAATCTGTACATCGTAACCAACACCATCATTTAAACATGTGAATGTTATGTTTCACAACGATTTACTTTAAATCCATTGTGTCTCCCAGTTTAAGGAACTTTAAAACTTGAACTTATCGCTTTATACGTATGATGTGCGATCCTCGCAGTAGATAGCGCTATTTATGCAATAGCGAAAATCAGACCTGAAAAAAATCAGGCCTGTACGGGACTCGAACCACTGACCTCTGCGATTCTAGTGCAGTGCTCTACCAATTGAGCTAACAAGCCGTTAAGTTGATTCGTAATAAACCCGTGAAAGTGATAAATGAGATGCAATGAATATATGAAGTTCATATATTTTTTTTATTTTTTATATTCATTGCATCTCATTTATCGCTTTATGTTTTTTTTTTCTTTTTCCTAACGAAGTATGAAGCCGTCTCTTAGCTTTTAAAATTAACTTTATTTTAAAACTTCTTTGTATATTCGTTTGAATAAATGATTCATACGATAGAGCCAGCGGCTAACTACTGCCAGCCAGCTGCAGATTAAAATTGTAAAAATGGTGAGAGGAAAATTTTTTTGTTTTCCCCAAACAGAAGCACCCCCTTTTGATGTGCAAATTTGTCGGCGTAAACTTGCAGCGCATTACAAAAGAACCGCCACGGTGCCCACCTCTGTGTGGTCCAAAACATCTGCCGTGAACATTCACCAGATCTACACTCGACTGTCCTGGGTGAAAGAGGAACAAACCCCAGCTGGGCCATCACGTGCTGAGCTAAATCACTACACTGATGTTCTCGCTAAAAATAAGAACGGATTGCCGTCAAACAGGATACTCGTACAAGAGGCAGACTGGAATCGGGAAGAGCACGTTTGTGAAGAAACTGGCAATGGACTGGGCTGAACTTGACGAAAACAGGTTGACAGATGAACAGAGAGCTATCCTGAAGAAGTTCAAGCTTGCTGTTGTAATTGATCTCAAAAGAGTATCCAAACACCAAAGCCTCAGAGATGTCATAAGCGCCTCTCATATATTTGCCGAGGAGGACACAGCCATGAAAGACGGCCTGCTGAGTTACATCTCTCAGAATCAAGACAAAGTTCTCCTGGTTTTTGATGGTTACGATGAGTATCATTACGCATGGAACTCTGAAATATTTGAGATATTCAGAAGAGATAAACTGAGGAACTGTTGTGTGTTGATAACAACTCGAATTTCCAAAGCTGACGAGCTGGTAGAATTTCAGGACGTGCATGCATGCTGAGATCACTGGTTTCAGTGAGGAGGACAGAGAGGCCTTTATGATCAGAATGCTTGGTAGCGAGATGGAAGCATTAGCTTTAAGAGTTCATCTACTCATGCGAGGCGTGACAGATTTGGTGAGAGTTCCGCTACTTCTACTTTTCTTTTGCTTTTTGTGGAAAAATGGAAAGTTACGGAACTTTCCTAACTCGAAAACAAAATTGTACGTAGCGATCATCCAGTATGTTTTGGATCATAATGAAGGGAAATGTTCTCCTTCTACTTTTCGCAAAGTTGAAGATTTCAAAGGTATTCTGGTTGAATCGGAAAGGTGGCTTTAGAATGCCTTTTAAATGACGATCATGTATTCGAGTACGATCAACTGTCCGCTGTCATCCTTGATGAAAAACCTCGGATTATGGGCTTACTTCAAGTCAATGAATATGCAGAAAATATTCGACCAGCAGGGATGGTATCGTTTATTCACAAGAGCATACAGGAGTTCTTAGCAGCGTGGTACATCACCCACTGATGTGTCGTTCATGGAAATCTCGGTCAAATCAACGACCGCGCCCGAACCTTGAACGACTGTGAGTCATTGGAGAATGTGTTCCAGTTTATTTGCGGTTTGTCATATGATGGATCATTGAAGGTTTTTGAACACGTGACATCAGTTAGAGTCTGTGACTCTGAACTGGATTTGTCAAAGACAGTACCTGATGAACAAAGCGAGAAAGACGTGACACTATGTGACGTCACTGACAAGCAGAGGAGTTTTATTGGCCTTGTCTACGGTTCCTTGAAAGAAGTTGAATCGAAAACTGAACATTTTAGACATTGTTTAAATTGCACCGAGGGGATCATTTTTCTTCCGCCGTATGGAAGATCAATTTATGACATTGTGCCGGAACGGAGAATTTTAAATGAAGTTTCAATTTGTGTTGTGGTTTTCCTTTATCGCTGGGGCAATGAAAATATAACAGCGCTATAGGAGTCGCTTGAGTTTCTCAATTGCTTACATATTCCGCTTAAAAACAACTGAGAATTCGGCGGTTGTTTCAGTTGAAGAACTTTTAAAGAAATTCAAAGCAGTCAAATGTAACAGGTATTGTGACTTAGTTTGCATCCTTCATTTCCACACTGAGTGGTCAGTCATTCTTTTACTTCACTGAACTGGATCTGTGTTGTGATGACCATGCCAAACTGTTCACTGAGAGTTTCGCTCCATCTCATTCCGCAAGTTTGTGTCCTCAACCGTCGCCGCTGAAATTCCTTAGCTCTCTACGCATTGGTCCAGAGGTTAACGAGCAGTTAACCGTACGCAGTTTTCGTATAAGAGATTGAAAAAGTTTCAAAAGAATTTCAATGGGTCAAGTGAATGAGAGTGCTTTCGAATGCCTGAAACAAATACCAAATCCTCATACGTGTCAGTTGAGGCTTGATGGCTGTTTCCGTTACCATTCGTTGACACCGTCTGAGGCATTGAAGCTCGTTGGTTTGTTACGACAGTTCAAAAACCTCATCCAATGCCGCCTTTACTTGGGTGACTGCTGTGCTGAAGCAGAAAACGAACTGGTTTCCAGTATCACACACAAGACTCTTCAGGAACTGAGATTGTCTCACTTTAGATTAACTCCAGCAATAGCTGCGGCACTCGGTCGGTCACTTCCTGAAATGTCATCTCTAGAGAAACCCTGTCTAGAAGTCTGGAAGATGAAGAGAAGCGTACAAGTGGAGGACATGAAGGCACTATTTGAAGGATTCAACAAACCATTTCTAGCTTTCAAGGAGCTCAGGATCTCTGGTTTCAGCCTCAGAGGTTGCCTTACTCCACTGACTGAGTGTTTTCACTTTTTCCCCTGCTTGTTGAGGGTAGATCTTACTCGTTCAAAGGTGGATGAACGTGACTTGCGTGGTTTAGTATGTAGTTTGGAACCCATTCCTAATCTGAGGTCCCTGTGGCTAGTTGGCAATCCGATGGGTGACAAAAACAGGGTGGAATCCATCGCGAAACAAGCACTGCCTCATGTTGGTCTTCATTACTAGTAACACCAGTTTCATTCAGTAAGTGAGGAGTAGAAACGAGGACTGACGGAAAGAATGATTGTGATCAGTGTTGTGTGACTTTAGCTTCTCGTCCCAGTACCACGCAAAAATACATTTTTGAGCAAAGAACTTGAACACGTCACAGTGAAAGTCTATGGAACTGTTTTTGAAGTTTCCCCCGTAAAAAATTTTTTGGTTTTTGACAAATTTCGGTTAAGATACTCCAACATATAAGGTTTTAACGAGAGCACAAGTCGTACACGTGACAAGAAATGCGTAGCAGAATAAGAAAGATGTTCTTTTATGAATTTAGTTGAGTTTTGAAAGTCAGCAGTTTTTGTACGCGAAAAGGTTGCTCAGTAAACCTTAAGGTACGCTCTATGACTTTTTTGTGTTTTACTTTTCACCCGAGATATTGTGATGTTTTGTTAACTACCAAGGTAGTTGTGGCGAAGCTCACAGTTTTCCCCGAGCTTCGTTGGCTGATCAAATTGTGTATATACTTGAAGTTTCATTTTGTTTTGGTAAGATGTACGACCCTTACAACCCTTTTAAACTTAAAAGTTCTGTATGCAGGCATCTCAGAACTTTTGCATTTTGTTGTGGTGAAGATTTTATCAAATTAAGTCAACCGATGAAATCCTTTTTCTGCAGCAGCCGCGGTTCTCGTTCGATAGCCTCCAGAAGTGTCGTCCATACAATATTAAATATTTTATCTGGGGCGGTGGGAGGCTCTACACTAGTGAGGGAAGTAAAGACATTCGTTACTGATGGCTTTTTCTTTTCAAATTATTCTAGAAATGTATTTATTTCGAAGGAGCAACGTGTATGCATTTTCAGAATAACATTGCCTTGCATTGAGTATAAAAATGACAGATTTTACTTCAAAGACTTAGTGTTACCTTTCTTTAGCTATTATGTCATAGTTTACCGGCATACTTCGAGTTTTTTAGTTCTAATCATTTTCAGCCTAAGGCTGTGTGTAAAAGGAAAACAGCTTTGCATATTTAAATGGTAAATTTTTTTTTGCGACTGCCGTAAAGACGTGAAGAGAACATTCAGGATGAAAATATCCTCTAATTATTCAGTGGGAGGTGATTTATTTTTATTCCCAACAACGATATTTCCTCAAATATGAGCCCACGTTCTGATACGGATCCACCCGAATCAGGGCCCATGCCCTTGGCCCTCTTGACTAAGCCTCCTCTTTCCTCATTTTCGCAAATAGTAAGGATACAAGAGAAATCGATTCCTACTGTCACTTTATTCATTACGTTTTCAGTTTCGAGTGCAACACAATCAGTAGAGGAAAATAGTTTCCTTTCCGTAAAGTCCCCTCCAGTTATTGAATTTCTGTCTACTTGGATATTGTAGCTTTTGTCTTTTAATTGACGATCTGGTCAAAATAAAGCTACCGTTTGTTGAAAAGAAAATTAATGTAAGCCCTCACCCCCCTACCTCCAGCACCTCATATAGTACCTTCAGTGCCTTAGCTTCAATACATCTTGATATTTTATCTCTCCTGCTGCTTTGGTTTGTTTTGTTTCTCATTTTTTAAGTTCCCATTTCTGCAGTGTTTCTGTTGGTGTTCCATTTTCACTTGACTTCTCTGTAATTAGATTTGATAAAAATGTATTCTGTATGAATAAATCATTTTCAGTCCTTTTCCAACCCCTGATAATTTGAAGTGCCGCTAGCTCAAGCCTTTTTCAATTTCCTTTAGGGTTCGAGTTCAACGTTCTTCACCAACCGGGAGGTCTAAGGTCTGTATTGGGTAGGTCTTGGATACTGCCCGGGGTCGTAGGCAACGGGCCGCATTCCCAATGCAGACCGACCTTGGCTAGTGAAAAACATCTCTTTTTCTTAGCGAATTGGTTTCCAAAAGATCCCGCACGACTTAGGGCTACAATTTCCAGGGTAAATTCGGGAAGATCCTCCATAAACCAGGGTCAGGTATGTTAATTGAAAAATCTTTGCCGAAAATAAATGTGTTGTTTGATCGTAAAGCGAACTCGCGTGTGGCCATCCATCTCTGTGTTTTGCATTTCATGTCAATAAAGCTGGACATTCAAGCTATAAAGTTTAGTCGTTGTTTAATAAACCCGTATTCTAAACAATCCTAAATTTAGCTAAACCTTTTTATCGGGACATTCATTTTTGTGACCAGTGTCAAGAGGGCAGAAAGTTTACGATGGAAGGACATTTATTTCATTAAATCAAACCTCTTGCGCAGAAAGCCTGGTGCCCACTGATTGCGTAAAACCGTGTAAACAACCAGCCATATAAGTCTTGAAGAGCTGATTCATCATAAACGTGTTGTCAAAACTGAAACAAAAACGAGTAAACAAACATTCAATCAAAATTAGAGGAAAGGTCAAGATTACAACAGGAAGTGAACAAAGTTAGATAGGAGCAACGCGGACTGACTTTATCGCGTAGGAGATTGGAGCTAGTATTCTCGATGGGTATGTGTGGACTTACAAGTAAATCGTGATTTCGTTACTTGGAATACGAGGAACAGGTGATCGTTACGTGTGGATTCTTTAGGAAGAGTCAAAGCTGCAAGGTATGTGTAATTAAATAGGGTTTCACTCAGATAGTTATCTCTTTCGGCGTCTGCATACGTAAATTTGAAGTAAAGTTTGCGTCTAATTAAGAAAGTAAATCAAACTTCCGCCTTTGAGGCAAATTTAGTTTCGATTTCGTTACTGAATAAAAAATTCTCTGCCTTCTCTTTCGCTTTTGTGGATACATTTAGGATGTTGTTAACGACATGTTTGAATCACAGCTTTTTTGCTGCCCTCGCTATGTTTGCTTTTGAATTTAATGCTACAGCTCTGACTCTGTTCGTAAATAAAGAAGTATCTTAATTGAACATTTACATGTTGTGCCTAATGGAGAGCCAATGCGACAAGACTTCCTAAATTTAGTTATTCACAAATTACTGTGAAACCACATAACATAAAATTACATACTTATTGCATGAAACCCACAGGATCAAGTGTATAGTAAGATATCTGAGATGTTTTTTCCTATTGTTGTGTTATTCCTAAATTGTTATTCTAAGCATGCTGACCAAGTAGAGCTCACGTTAACGTTCTTATCTCTTCTACAACTTGTCTGAATCTAAATCATTAATCATGTTTGAACACAAGTGTAAAGTGGGAAGAATATTCACGTAGTGAATATGTCATAAATCTACAGAACAGTAGCTGTATTTTTATTTATTACGCGTTAGATATCCTCTGTATTGACTTGTCAGGACAAAGTGACCTTCACTGAATAACGTTTAAAGACAAGATTTGCAGTTTTCTGTGCATTGTTGATTAAAGGAAAATATTTCGTAGCATCTTAGACAGATTTCTGCCTTGTCAATCAGCTGCTTTCTGATCTATCTCACTGTTCTCCAGCTATATAAACATGACGAAAACCACATTTTCTTTAATGTACCTGGTTAGAGTTTATTACTGGTCAGACAAATTATTGTTTCTCAGACACCCATTAGAGAGCTCCTAAGTGTGTAGATTTGTTTTAGCAGAACTACTTTAATTACTGTTCTTTTTACTTGCAAGATCTATAAGTATATGAATTATAGTGGTCATGCGTCACTGTCAGTGATGCACCGACTCTGATGTCGCTGACAGTGATGCATGCATGACCATGATAAAAATGATAGACACGAGAAAAGCTGTTCATTTCTGATTAGCTAGAAAACAGTGTAGATCTCATGTAACTTAGGACGCAAATTGGTTTGCAAATGCAGTTAACAAATAGTGCATGTTCAAAGTAAAGCTTAGCTTGTTCAAGGTGTGCTCAGAGTAGGTGTCTCAGGTTTCAAAATAATGATTGGGTTCTTCTAGATGCTGAGCTTTCATAATTGAATGTGATTTTCAGGGAATAGTTATGTTTACTTCAAATACTTCCAAGTTCACAGATGAAAGTAATTTGTCATGTAAAAGTTAAAATTTTACAACTTTAGCCAATGGGTGGAGAGATCTTCGTGTATATTTTATTAAGCAAAATTTTTCACGCTTGTTTTGTTTTTATGCTTTCCTTTTTTCATAATTTATCTAGTATTAATAAGTATGAACATGTTTTCTTGAGTAATTTGATTTAAATAAGATGTATTGATTTTTCAGACTACAAATTGCATAAGCCCTTATACAGTTTTATTCATCTGAAACTTTACCCTTTCTAATATTTATACCAAAAAGTGCATTCAAAATCATGTGATAGCCTGTAATAATTTTAGCTATGAGATTTTCATGATAAATCTGACCATGTCCACCAGTTGATAGTTTTTTTTCCTTTTTCAGATCACTTTTCTTTTAAAGTAAATAGTTTTATGTTTACTTAATCCTTTGACTCCTAAGAGTGACTTGCATCTAATTTCTCCTTACAATATCACCCCTGAATCACACATTAACCCATTAACGTCCAGTGCGCCCGTATGCGCCCATGGGGACCCACACTCTTTCTACGCCCTGTGACGTCATCAATTTTAACTCTGGAGCACGAATTCGAGCATGTACTTGAACGGGTTGAAAATATCTTGCAGACGATACCAGAATGAGCGCAATTGAGTGGAGGAGATTGGAGAAATAGCCAAAAAACCGTGTCACTTTGACTGGAAAATCTGCACGAAGATCGTGTTTCACTACCCACCTACCTTTCCGAGCATGTGCTTTGAAAATAATGAGTAGTTTCTGAAAAATCTCTACACCAAAATGAAGCCTACTCAATTTCCAGCAAGTGAGGAGAAACTTTAGGCAAGGAGAGGGGAAAAAAAGGGCAGGAGAAAGAGAGAAAAGCAGAAGTCGTAAGTGGGGCGTGACTTTTCAACCCAAAAACTATGTCGAAATTTTGCTCTCTGCGCGTGCCCGAGATTTTGAGGCCGCCATTTTGCATTTGGATCGAAAGGCCGTCGAGTGCATGAGCTGTCAAGTGGTTTTTGGTAAGTTCGAGCTTTTAAAACCCCAACAGTGACCCCAAATCTGCTGGACTAGCTTCAAAACACGGTTTTCCACAAAAGCTGCGGCCGTTAATGGGTTAACAAAGAAGCAAGTTTTTTCGGAAAAATCCACTTTTTGGCATTAAGCAATCAAATCGGTTAGGGTAACGTAAAATCAGGTCAAAAAGTTAGGGTTAGGGTATCTTTTAGGGTTAGGGTTAAGGTCAGGAGAATAAAGGAAATGATCAGCCACTAGAGAAGCTCTTGATTGTTAAACAGATTCTCCTTGTCAGCACCTCAGGAAATGTCTGCAGAACAGTATGGAGAATATACATACTGATATTACAGAGTAAAGGGTTAAAAGGAGAAATTTCTCTTTGGTAATTTTACTCTGGGGAGTGAAAGATTATCTGGGAAAGATTATCTATGTTGCTGTTGCACCTCTTCAATCAGCGTTTTTTTTTTTAATTAACTTTTTTCTTAATTTGAGGTTTATGACCATTTGAAAAAAAACAAATTTTGAAATAAATACTCCAGACCATTTATCAAAAAAAAAAAAAAAAAAATAGAAAACAAGTTGAAAACCAGCACTGAACACCTTTTGCATCAGACTCTTTCTAAATTCAACTCTTTCTAAATTTTCCATGGCAAATGATAACATGACTGGACATGTAGAACAAAGAAAAAACTTGTACAAATTAAACGAATTGCATGAGATGTTAAGTTTGAACTGTCAATCTCTATTAATTTAGGCACTGTTGGGAGAGCACTGAGACTGAAGTCTCACATATTGAGTGCAATACAGTGGCACACAAATAGTTTTAGTGTTATGATCTCACACTAAGACATTATTTCTACAGCAGCGTACAGTGTGCTATTTTGAAATAGCACACTGCTGCTTTTGTTAATTACCTAGATTAGTGTAAAATAAAGTTATAACCTCCTTGTTTCCTATGTTAACTTGCTTTGGACACTTTCCAACACTGGAAATTCTCTCTAGGAATAAAGGAATACATGTCTCAACCACTTCATTTTTTCACAATTTTCCCCAATTGGTAGGTGATTCCTGGGGTATCAAGTAAACTCTTTGCCGGCAAATCAACATGAAATCTTTGAAAGAGAGTCACATGATTTGTTTTAAAATCGAAATTTGTAATTTTTGTTTGGTGAAAGAACACTCACATTACAATCTTGTATGCATCATTAGAAAGTGACAACTTTATTATTATACTTCTGTTGTGTTCATTACTTTTTGTTTGAGTGGATAGGTTTCTTATTTTTGCTTACAAAATCATCAGCACATTGAGTAACAAGCACTTACTTTAGTTAATTAGGTGAATAGTTTTTGTTTATACTGAAACAAGGAGATAATAAAGCACAAAAACTGGATTTTAAATCATATATTACTCTGGCAACAATTACAATATTTTCAGGTGCAAATTGGGTATAAGCTGTTTCAAAGGATCTTCAGAGTTTGAGTTAAGCCAATCAGAGCGGGGCTTCAACACTCTTCACTGTTTTTAAACAGTATCTACTTAAAAGTATATACTAATTAGGTAAATTAGAATAGCAAGCAGGAAATTATGATGGTCTAGACTTGCAGATGCATTAAATTTCCAGCAGTGTATTTTGAGGTCAAATAGAATTTATGCTACTTTTAAAATAATTGAAATTTCTGTTCAACTTGGAGTTGCATGGTTCATAAGTAGGCTTGTATATACCTGCATGACCCACTCACAGGAAACCAGTACAATTTTCCATTAAGTTATGAAACTAGAAATAATCAATTTGAATCTTCAACATCCACTCCCCCGCTAATCCCCTGGGAGTTTGAACTTTTGAAGTTGCCTGCACTTATGTATGTCCAAGTACTTGATTTGATTGTTTTCTTTTCTTTCCTTTTTTTTGGGGGGGGAAAGGCAAATTTAGTGACTTTTGCGTAAACCTTTTCTTTTGAAGGATCTGCAGCTTGGGAAAATGAATTTTTTTACCTTGTTTAAACAACTTCATATTAGGAAAATAAGATATGTTTACTCTGCTGGAAGGACTTGACAATTCGGGTTCAAATTCCCCACCTGATCGAGAAGAGGTTCTAATTCCCTTTCCACAGGCACAGATGACAAATATGGATTAGCCATCTTTAAACTAGAAATGTTTTTATGCTGCTACACTGGGTTACATGTGATGTTTCATAGTAAGGGGTTGCCACTAATCTTTTCCATCTGAATGATATACCTGTGACAGCTACTGAGTGAGTGGCAAAAGTCTGTTATATTTTCATAGCACTTGATATAAATTAATATTTATATTCAATTTTTTGTGAGATGATGGGAACCTAAGGCCAACCATGTTTAAATAGAGGAGAGAATTGCAAAAGGCACATGGCTTTGGGGTGGAGGCAGACAGGATTTCCCAGTGGGGTGGTTTAGTATCTTGTAGGAAACATATAGACCACACGGAATCCGCATTGCAACGCTACCTTTATTCTCTCGCACACTTGCCCTATATACATTACACAGCATTACCCACGTGCCTCATACTAATTAGATTATGTCATCACCGATATTATTACACAAACACTAAAGGTGGTCCTACAACACACCAGCTTTTAATGCTCATAAGGGGACATTTCAATTGTTTTCTTTTCCTGTGATTAGCTCTTATAGCTCTTCCTTAATTGATTAAGTGAGGAGCCATATGTATGTGAGGTCCCCCCTTCTTGCCCCCTCCCCCAACCCCATAACCTAGACTTAAGAATAGTTGCAGCAGACCCATTACACTTGGAGGGGGTGGGTGGGGCTGTAATGGATAAAATGAAGCTTATTGATGTGTAACTTAATTAATACCAAGAATAGATTAATATAATTGTTCTTAACTTTGTGATCTACATTATTTCTAAATGTTTTCTCTTGTAGTCTAAATGCAACAGATTGTTACTTATAATAATGCCATTGATAATTATGCTGAGGTCAATTATGTAGAAAATATCTCTTTTCAAATAAATTTAACTAAGATGTTTTTCAAGTATTCCACTTTTATTCCAATTCATTGGTATGTTAAATTGTTGCAGAAAATCCAACTACCTTAAAGTGGGAATCAATGGTCTGAAAATCAATTTGACTCAAATACTGAATTTTCCTTGTTGTTTTTTTTTTTAGATCCTGCTACTGGCACATGAATGGTCACAAATTCCGCATTGCTTCAGATATTTCGAAGGAAACAGAGCAGCGATGGATGATTAATTAGTATAATTTCAGGCGTTGAACTCCGCCTGTTATGTAGTTATAGAAAGTCATTCAAAAGAGGAAAACCACAAAAGATCTTCTCAAACAGGTAATTATAACTATTCTGTGGTGTTTCAAAGTACGCAGCTCCTGGTTTCCAATTCTAATTTTCCTAATTCAGGAATAATTTAGATAGATTAGAATCGCTGTCTTTCAGAGTTTATGCTAAATTCTCAGGAGGCAGTCTTACGCACACAGTGGAAGATGGCTGCCATTGTTTTTTTTTTTTTTCAATTTCTGAAGCATGGACATTGATCCATCCAGAGGTTGCTAAAAGAAATAAAAAATTTAACAGTGCACTATCAGATTTTGAGCCTGGTTGGCTTGTGGACAAGCCCTAACATCAAATTTTGTCTATAGAGAATAGCATTGATGTTACTTTGTGGTCACACCCGCAATATATGAGTTTAATTCTAAACAGTCACCAATCGTTGCATAAGGATTTTCTTGTAACGATTGATGAGTATGTCAACCTTAAGGTTTAGCTGAATTTCATTTCACATGATGAGATGATGTGATTCTCCATGAAAGATCGTCAAAAGGATATTTACTTTAATTCAGGCCACTTTATTTATTTCCTCACACAGTTAATCGTCTCAAACAATTTCCAAAAAACAAATGGAGTTACCCTACTTTTAATAGAAGAAGTTAATACATGTGCATAAGCACCACCTGGTGATTTGACCTCTGGACTCTGATCAAGATGTTGAGTCTGGAGCCATAGCCACTGTCTTGTACGAGTGTTCCTGGGTAAGACACTTTACTCTCACTGGCGGAGTGTTCCTCCCCACTCAGGAGTAGAAATGGATATCAGAAAACTGTTAGGAAACTAATAAAAATGATGAATTATGCCAGGGAGGAACGGAGGGACTATTTGTTCCTATGAGGAACTTTCATCCTGTCCAGAAAGGAGAACTTATTTATAAGCTCCCGTAATACTTGGCCTGTCGCAGCTTCCTTTATTTTGAAATCACTAAGAAATTATCTAAAGCTAAATTAGAATCAAAACTGTATCCTTATGTATTCTTATTTCTCTGCAGAAATCCAATAGTTTGCATGTTATACTCCTGATGGGAAAATTTAACCACTTATTCTACTGATGGAGACAGATAGGTGTGGTCAGACAAAGGAGGAGTCTGGTAATATCACTGAAGTTATAGTTATACCTGATGATCCTCCTTCACCACAAGACATTGCTGGTCCATCCGTTTCATTCAGTTCTTCTCCTGTAGCATCATCTTCAAGAGTTGCCGATACTCTGCAGTTACCTTCTGTGGACCTTGTCACCAGACGTGACTCAGCAGCCTGTCACTTGAACAGACCACCACAGCCACCTGTGGAGAATCGGAGAATCGCGAGACGGGAGACTCAGACTGTAGGTGAGTCAACTGTCAATGCTTCAACTTCATTGTGCAGACCTCACAATGTACTAGCAAGAAAAAGAAAGAGGATAGTGGCACTAAGCTACAGAAAGCAAGATCGATTCGAGTGTTGTATATTTATAAGTAATGTGCCCAGTATTGCCAATCAACGTGCCAGAAAAGGGCTGCATTTTATTAAATACATTGTCATTTCTTGTGTTGTTAAGCCAGTTCATTTGCTTAATTTAAGCACCCAAAATGCACCAGATTGCATCCCAGAGCACTCAAATGTTCAAAATTTCCCAGGGGGCATGTCCCCAGACACCCCCTAGTTGTTCGCACCTTCGGCACTCAAGTTGGGGGCTACGGGCCCAAATTGTCTCCGCCTCCTTCCCTTTCATCGACTTCAACTTTCTTTGAAAAGGAAAACCCTGAATGAAGGGATGATATCTTAACTTTTCACTTGGTTTCCAGTATTGAACTTTCACAGGTTTTGTGCTAACTAAGTTGACTGGTATCTTTTGATCTACCTCAAATGAATTTGTAAATACAAGCAAATACAAAATTTTGTCAAAATATTCCCTTTTACTTAAAGCACATGACAACAAAGCAAAATTTCAAGGTGATTCTTTCATTTCAAATTTGAAGCTACATGCTTAATTTAAAGTAACTTTGAGGGAAAATGACATCAGAAATCTGTACTATAACATATTTATTTGATCTTCAAAACCCCATAGATGGTGGGCTATAGATGTCAGATCTCTTTTTATCTATGCACAGGAGTAAATATTATGAATTGATTTATGAATGATTTTTTTTTTTAGGGATAAGTCATGGAAAGAGGAAATTGTCCTCAGGCTGCACTAACCAGGATCCTAAACAACCCAGAGTTACATCTCTGAACGTGGCAGGTTATTATTAATCTTGTTGGCTACAAATCAATCTTTTTACTTACATCTTTCAGAAAAGCAAATATTTGCTCATTCAAGAGTGAAGTCTTATGTATATTTTCCCAATAATAAGCAATTTAGTAACCAGTTTTCATGAGAATTTAACAGATTTATTTGATTAAATAGGCAAAAAGTTCATGTACATTTTTAAAGTGGTACACCAAACTAAGTAGCATTGCTTGTGCGATAAGGAAGTAAAAATATCTTCTATCGCGTTTATCACTTCCTTGGTAACATTGACAAAATGCGAGGCAGCTATTTTGAAGTTTTGCACCCATGCCATAATCACCTCGTGCAGGGTGATTAAAGCGAGATATGATGCAATCCCTGACCAATCAGAGTGCCTGTACCTCTGTTATCACCAGCACAGTAATTATACTAACATGAACTATCAGTGCTGAGGTCTGACTTCTCTGCCAAAGCCGAAGGCTGAGGCAGATAACACAGACGCATAGTTTGACGATTTATGATGTCATGCAAAAACCAAAGTCTGTGATTGTTTTATTACACATTTTTTAAACAATCTGCTATAGAAGACACTTCTCTGAGTTTGCAAAGTCAAAAATAGTACATGGGCAAGGGGCTAAGAAACTAGGTAAACTTTGAACTCAAAATAATAACCCAATATCTGCTGCAGTTTTAATTGTAGGGCCGATGTATATTAATTGTAGTTATAATGTTGTTAAGGAGAAGATAAGCTGAAGTTTTGCTTTAGAACATTTGTTTAATTGATTTGGAATAATTTTTATTTGATGAATAATGTTCTTGGAGCACTTAGCTGTTATTAAGAAAACAACACTAAGAGCCAATTCTAACCTCTGTATGTTTATTGTTACGTAGTTCACCTACAAAAGTGAGCAGATTCTTTGTCATCTTTTCTTGCTTTGGTGCTGAGCACTGATTGGCACAGCAGATTGAAGTTGGAATCATTGTCTGTTTCCTATAATTTGATTGGTTGATCTTGTTTAAGAGACCCAGGTAACACTTTGAGGTCATTATTAAAGTTATTCTTTTTTTAGTCAAACAAGGTACACCAACAGATGATGAATTAGAGGAACTAGGCAACGAAATTGCTGAAAAGTGGATGAAACTTGGGCGTCGCTTGGGGTTTAACGAGCCAAAACTTCAGGATATAGAGCAAAACCACAGGCAACTATGTGAGAAAGGATACCACATGTTAATGGACTGGAAACAGGAGAATGGTTCTGCTGCAACTTACCAAAATTTGAATGTTGCTTTGCAGCATAAACTCGTGCAGTGTAAAGGCTTAGCAGAACAAATTTGTTATAGACATGGTAATCATTTTTATTAATACTAGTTGATAGGAAATTATCGTTATTGAATTATTGCATGTCGGTGAAATCTGAATAAAGCAGACCCCCGTATTGAGAGGACTTACAGTTATACAGCGGCCACCTCTCTAAAGATGAGGAAGACACAAAAATAGGAAGCCTATCTACGACAAAAAAACCCAGTAGTGTTACCACATTCTTTGAAAGAGGTACAAAGTTTAATTGTCGAGTGGCTAAGGGTTTACAAAAAGGATGTCATCAGTTTTGTTCATAAGACATGTTGAACCTCAAACTACAAGAGACAAAACGCCTGTACTTTGTTTCCAATTGTATTTTGAATGGAATAACGTTTTAGCAATTCCTAAATCAGTCCGTTAACAAGAAGAAAGAGGCTCAAAACAAGATGAATTAGGAAGCCAAGATACATGTATTGATGCTTAAACAGACCGATAAGTTCACGTTACTGGAACTTGTTACTAACAAGCAGAGGAGGTTCATTAACCTTGTCTACAATTCCTTTAATGAAGTTGAATCAAAAACTGAACTCTTAAGACATTGTTTAAAATGCACCGAGGGGATCATTTTTCTTTGGCGGTATGGAAGATCAATTAGTGACCTTGTGCCGGAACGGAAAATTTTAAATGAAGTTTCAATTCGTGGTGTGGTGTTCTGCGATCGCTGGGATTGTGACGAAATGATAGTACTATGCGAGTCGCTTGAGTTTCTCAATTGCTTACATATTCCGCTAAAAGCGACTGAGAATTTGGCGGCTGTTTCAGCTAAAGAACTTTTAAAGAAATTCAAATTAGTCAAATGTGAAGGTTATTGTGGATTAGGTTGCATCCTTCATTTCCACAGTGGTCAGACACTATTTTACTTCTCTGAACTGGAGTTGCGGTGTGATGCCCATGCCAAACTGTTCAATGAGAATCTCGCTCCATCTCATTCCGCAAGTTTGTGTCCAAAGTCGTCATCTCTGAAATTCCTTAGATTTGTACACTTTGCGTCAGATATTAACGAGCCAACAATGCGCAGTTTTAGTACCATAATTAGAGATTGTAAGAGTTTCGAAAGCTTGGAAATGGATCATTTGAATGAGAGTGCTTTGGAATGCCTGGAACAAATACCAAATCCTCTTACGTGTCGGTTGGTGCTTGGACGCGTTTTCCGTATAGAGTTGTTGACATGTTCAGAAGTATTAAAGCTCGCTAGTTTGTTACCACGGTTCAACAACCTCATCAAATTTCGCCTTCATTTACAGAACTGCTATGCTGAAGTAGGAAACAAACTGGTTTGTAGCATCACACACAAGACTCTTCAGAAACTGACACTGTGGGACTTGAGAATGACTCCAGCAATAGCCGCGGCACTTGGTCGGCCACTTCCTGAAATGTCGTTTCTAAAGAAACTCTGTTTATTTGGGAGGGAGGGAAGCACTGTACAAGTGGAGGACATGAAGGCTCTATTTGGAGGATTTAACAAAGTATTTCCAGCTTTAGAGACTTTCATGTTCTCTTGTTTCAGTTTCAGAGGTGGCTTTGCTCAAACTGACTGAGCGTTTTCACTTCTTTCCCAGCTTGCGGATGGTAGATCTTAGTCGTTCAAACTTGGATGAACGTGACTTGCGTGGTTTAGTGTGTAGTTTCAAATCCAATTCTAATCTGAGGAACCTGAGGCTAAAATTCAATCCACTGGGTGACACGAACAGGCTGGCAACTATCGTGAATCTCGAAATGCCGCTGGTTCGTGTTCATTACTAGTAACGCCAGGTTCATTCAACAAGTAAGAAGATAGAAATGAAGACTGACGGAAAGACTGATTGTGATCAGTGTTATGTGACTTGAGCTGCTCGTCCCAGTACCACGCATAAATACATTTTTGAGCAAAGACCTTGAACACATCACGGTCGAAGTTAATGGAACTGTTTTTGAAGTTTTCCTTCAATAATGTTTTGGTTTTTGACAAATTTCGGTTAAGATGCTCGAACATATAACGTTTTAACGAAAGCACAAGTCGTCCACGTGACAAGAAATGCGTAGCACAATAAAGATTTTTTGTAATGAATTTAGTTCTTTTGAAAGTCAGCAGTTTTTGAACGCGAATATGTTGCTCGGTAAACCAGACGTACGCTTCATGACTGTTTTTGGTCAGTAGTACTTTTCACCAGAGATATTCTGCTGTTTTGTTAACTACCAAGGTAGTTATGGCGAAGCTCACAGTTTTTCCCAACCTTCGCTCTATGAGAAATGTTTGCATCTCGGAGCAGATTATGTCCGCGGACAAATATCTTTGCCAAATGGAGGCTATTGTTAATATGAGAACAGACAGCGGAAACGTTTGCTGATCAAGTAGTGTATATACTTGAAGTTGCATTTTGTTTTGGTAAGATGCACGATCCTTACAGGCCTTTTAACTTAATAGTTCTGTATGCAGGCATCTCATAACTTTTGCATTTCCTTGTGTGCAGGATTTTATGAAAATGAGTCAACCGATTAAATTATTTTGTGCAGCAGCTACGGTGCTCGGCCGATAGCCTTCAGAAATGTCGTCCATATAATATTAACCGCCTCCCGGTTAGCTCAATCAATAGAGCGCTGGACTGTTGTGCGGGAGGTCGAGGGTTTGAGCCCCGGCCGGACCAACACTCAAGGTCTTAAAATAATTGAGAAGAATATGCTACCTTTCTATAACATCAAGAAATGGTTAGATATTCTAGTCTTCTCGGATAGGGACGAATAAATGGAGGTCCCGTCTCCTACAGGGTTAGGGGTAGAAGACGTTAATTTCCCACGTACGAGATTACTGTGTGATGGATGTCCTCCCCTGGGGTGGGATGGGCGGGTTAGGATTGATTGTAAAGCGCTGTTGATCTGTCATTGTAAATAGCGCTCTATAAGTGATTAATTGTTGTTAATTGTTGTTGTTATTAATTATTTTATCTGGGGCCGTGGGAGGCTCTGCACTAGTTAGGGAAGTAAAGGCATCAGCTAGTGATAGCCTTTTCTTTTTAAATTATTCGAGAAATGTATCTATTTCGAACGAGCAACTCGTGCATTTTCAGAATAACATTGACTTGAGTATAAAATTAGAGAGATTTTACTTCAAAAACTTAGAGTTACCATCATTAATTGATATGTCATAGTTTACCGGTATACTTCGAATTTTTGGTTCTAATTATTTCCGCTTACGGTTGAGCGGAAAGGAAAACAGTTTTGCACAATTAATAATTAATGGTCATTTTTTTTTCTTTGCGGCGGCCGTGAGGACGTGAAGAGATCATTTAGGATGAAAATATCCTCAGATAATTCAGTTCGAAGTGATTTATTTTTATTCCTTACAACGGTATTTTCTCAGATATGAGCCCACGCTCTAATAAGGGCCCACCCGAGTTAAGGCCCATCCCCTTGGCCCTCTTGACAGTTGGTTGAAAGGAAAACTAATGTAAACCCCCTCCCCCCGCCTCAATAAAGGCCACTCCTCCCAAAAGCGGCCTCTCCCTTTTG
>NC_142521.1:41848464-41928464 GCF_964205215.1 Stylophora pistillata
TAAATATTTAATACAGTAATTGTTCATAAAGCCTCATAGTGGTTGCAGAAGGAAAACAACTTTTACAACAACCTCTGTACATGCAGAACTCAATATTTATGCTAACAGTTTATTCCTTGGCCTATTTTTACAATTGAAAAAGTCCACAAAGTCTTCCTCACCTGCTTGACAATGTAAACAAGACTTGAGGTCATTTTTTAGCACTTCCATGCTGACGATTCGTGTGCCTGATAACATTTGAGCGTCCTCTTCCTCTATGTTTTGCTATGAATAGAGAATGATTACTTTTGAAGTCCTCGAAAGAAACGGCGATATCTTCAATTTTATTTGTTACAATTTACTGGTCCAAAAAATAACTTACCTGTTTTGACCTAGTCACTGTTTTCCTGGGGGGCTCAATGTCCTTTTCCTCCATATCATTTTATTTTTCCTGAGATTTTTTCTCGCTTACCCTGGCAAGGTTTTTCAACACGCTCAAGCGTCTTTTCGTCGCAAAACGACCTTTATGGCGACCAGAATTGGCACAGACAGAGTTTTCGTCATTTTCTCCAGCATAGACCACCGATGGATTAAGTAAACTAAAGCCACATACAAAGCCGCCCCAGGAAAGATAAAGGAGTAAAAGTGTGCTTGGTTTGGTCTCGGGAATTTCGGAGTCCACTCCAGAGTCTTCACGATCGATCGCGGCGCGTACATAAAAACTATAAAATTTTCTTCTCGGCACAACATATGCCGATCGGCCAGCAATATTTTCTTTAGCTAATAGTACAAATAAAGACTTTTGGCGGCTAAAAGTTTCGTAAAAATGCGATTTACCCTGAATACTAGACGTGAATAGAGTTCGGCAAAAAAAATTACGCGCCGCCATGTTTGTTTACCTCCTCCATGGCTTTTAAAAATCCCGCGAGTGAAAAATGCATTAGGCGCCGCTGCAAATCCTCGCGTGCAAATCGAAATTCCAAACCGTGCGAGGAATCGCCAGTAATCTTTTATTTCATGCATTTGCAAAATTCAAACAACGCTTATTATACGTGAGCGTTCAAAATCTACGATTTTCCAGATATGGTACTTAGCAAAATTGAATATTCCAACGCTGTGAACGCACGTTACACGTTTAAGCCCTTATGGGTTTCTGACAGTGTATTAATGTAAATATTTTACTCAATGTACCAAGGAGTATCGTATATATTCTAATCCTTGTGAAGTATGCGCTTCAGGTTATCGTTCTTTTCATTGAAAAGGGCGGAGGTTGATTAGAACTATGGAAAGCCTGACGTTCACAAGAATTTTTTTTCATTTACTTCCATTCGGTTCTTAGTTCCATTAGCTTTGTTCATCACAATGATGTAACACCGCTGGATATTGTTAACGATCGTATTTGTACAGAGATACAGTATTGAAAGATGATCATGGTTATTATTGCATATTAGTAAACTACGCTTATTGTAGTATTTTATGCTTGATGCTATACATCCAATGTTGTAGAGAAGAAATAAAGTTTTCCTTTTCATGCTATTAATAATTTTGTTTTTCCTTGAATAGGGTGTCATTTTTCGGCTTTGGGCCTTAAAAAGGGTATCAGTTTTCGCTTTCTTAGTCCTTAAATAGGGTTAGGGTTCACGAACCTTCGCGGCTCACCCCTATCCAAACTTCGCGGAAGTACCGCCTCCCCTCCCTCCCACCCCGGGCTTATTTCATTACATCAAACCTCTTGTGCAGAAAGCCTTATATCCACTGATTGCGTAAAACCATGTAAATAACCGGCCATATGAGTCTTGAAGAGCTGATCCATCATAAATGTGTTGTCAAAACTGAAACAAAAACGAGTAAACATTCATTCAATCAAAATCAAAGGAAAGGTCAAGATTACAACAGGAAGTGAACAAAGTTGGATAGGAGCAACGCGGACTGACTTTATCGCGTAGGAGATTGGAGCTAGTATTCTCGATGGGTGTGTTTGGACTTGCAAGTAAATCGTGATTTCGTTACTCAGAAAACAAGGAACGGGTGATCGTTACGAGTGGATTCTTTAGGAAGAGTCAAAGCTGCAAGGTATGTGTAAATAAATAGGCGTTCACTCAGATAGTTATCTCTTTCGGCGTCTGCATACGTAAATTTGATGTAAAGTTTGGGTCTTCAAGAAAGTATAGCAAACTTCCGCCTTTGAGGCAAATTTAGTTTCGATTTCGTTAACAAAAAATTCTCTGCCTTCTCTTTCGCTTTTGTGGATACATGTTTGAATTGCAGCCTTTTCGCTGCCCTCCCTGTTTACTTTTGAATTTAACGCTACAGCTCAGACTCTGTACGTAAATAAAGAAGTATATTAAATGAACATTTACAGGTCGTCGGCATTAAGGTACGAATCAAATAATCAACATTTCAACCAGGTAGAGCTCACGTTTTTATCTCTTCTAAAATTTGTCTGAGTCTGAAACATTAATCACGTTTGAGCACAAGTGTAAAGTGGGAAGAAGATAACTCACATACTGAGTATGACCATAAATTTAGGGAACAGTAGCTGCATTTTTATTTATTACACCTTATATTAATTCATAGAGATAAAATTCTAATCCTTAAAAAACGAGCCCTTCGGTTAATGTACTTTGGTGACTACAGATCTCATGCAATCCCGTTTTTTGTTTCTCCTCGTTTCCTTCCTTTAGATATCCTTTACTTTAAATCAGTTGCCATCATGATGCATGACATATCCAATAATTTGTCATCTTCGAACATATCTAACTAATATTCACTTATCAAGCTAATATTCATCCCCATGAGACAAGATCTTCTTCAAGAGGCGACTATTTTATTGAAAGTTCAAGATTAGATATAAAAAAAAGGGCATTTTCAAGAAATGGTGTTAGAATCTGGAATAGCTTGTCTTGTGAAGTGCACCAGCTATCAAAATACAATTTTAAGAGTAAAATTCATGATTTCCTACTCCATGCAGAGACTCTAAAAATATGACGATTATATTGATTTGTCTTCTTTAATAGCACAACTATAAGACCCCAGCTTGTTCTGCTTTTTTGCTGTAATTTAAATGTATTAATGCAGTTGTTGCTCTGCATGTAAATCTTTTTATTTTATAATATACGTATTAAACACTGCCCGCCTCAATTAGCCTTTGCTAACTGCGGGCAGTGCATATTCTTTGTAATATTGTAATATATCATTAAACTTTCATTAAACTATTCTCTACATTGACTTGTCAGGACAAAGTGACCTTCACTTTATAATGTTTGAAGATATGATTTGCAGTTTTCTGTGCATTATTGATTAAAGCAAAATTTCATAGCATCTTAGACAGATGTCTGCCTTGAATCAGCTGCTCTCTGATCTATCTCACTGTTCTCTGGCTATAAACACGAAAAAAACACATTCCTTTAAAGCTTTGTGCTGGTTAGAGCCTTTTACTGGTTAGATGAATGATTGTTTCACAGACACCAAGTAGAGAGCTCCTAAGTGGATAGAATTGTTTTAGCAGAATTGTTTGATCTGCAGTTATTATCCTTTTTACTTCCAAGATCTATATGAATTATAGTGGTCATGCATCACTGTCAGTGTCCTATTTTTTAAAATTATAGACTTGAAAAAATTGCCCTCATTCTAATTAGCTAAAAAGAGTGTAGATCTCTAGTAACTTTGGATGAAAACTTGTTATTAACAAATAGCGCTTTTTCAAATTAAAGCATGTTCAAGGTGTGCTCAGATTTTGCCTGCTAGGTTTCAGCAATTGAGTTCTGTTTGATGCTGAGCTTTCATAATTGAAGCTGATTTTTATTGAACAGCTAGTTTACCTTTTAAAATCAATTGTCACATACTTTCAAGTTCATAGTTGAACTAATTTCAATGATGATCTTGTAAAAGTTTGAATTTGACAAATTTAGCCATTCAGTTGAGAGATCTTCATAAACTTTGTAGGGCAAGCACAGTCAAAATTTTACTTCTTTTGTTTTTATGCCCTCTTAATAATAATTTTTTTATATACAGTTATATTTAATAAGCATCAACATGATTTCCTGAGTAATTTGCTGTAAATAACATGCATTAATTTTTCACATTTCAAATTGCATAAGCCCTGTAGGCTCAGAGTTTTGTTAGTCTGAAAGCTTACTTTGATAATTTTTAGTTATAAGATTTTCATGATAAATCTGATGAAGTCCACCAGCTGATATTTTTTATCTTTTTCAGATCACCTTTCTTTTATAAAAATGTATTTATGTTTTCTTAAAGGGAGAAATTTCTCTCTCACTGGTAATTGTACTCTGGGGAGTGAAGGATTATATATGTTACCATTGCACTTTCTGTCTTAATCAGTAACTTTGCCATTAATTTTACGTTTGATCATAAAAAAAACAAAAAACAATTTAGAAAAAAATGTTTTATATTTATTCAGTGTTTAGTAGAAAGAAGTCAATGGTAAACTGTGGAATGTGTCTATAGACTTAAACTGAAAGTACTTTTGTTTATTGTTACACTTCACTGTTTTTATTCCCAAGATCTCATTAGTCATTCTCCTTGAATATATCATAATTTGTGATAATCCTAATTAGCATAAAATAATAATAATAATCGGCTTTATTTAGAGAGGGTCAAAACACTTATTAGTGGCCCTAAGACACTGATGACTCTGTGGCCCTCAAAACAATTACAAAATAATATAGATGCTACAACTAATAACTATAAAATATACCATATTTAAAAATGATAAAATATAATAAATAATTTTTAGAAGACATTATGACTAAGAAAATAAAAAACAACATAATACATATATACAAATTACAGTCTAAGGTGCATCGCAGCCTTATGTTCAGCTAGAAAGGATTTAAAAACATTGTGCTTAAAACTTGCTAGCGAGCCATTATTTCTTATATTAGCATTCATGCAATTCCAGTCCTGTATAGTCCTAATAGTGAAAGTACGACCTCCTTCTGTTTTTCGTTTATGCTTGGGGCACATCAGATTTACATTATTTTGAATGTTTAGTGGCTTGATTATGAATTTCTGAATTTCTAACGTACTAATAAATTATTTAATTAACTAGGCATAACATAGTTGTGGACCCACTTATACACTAGTGCACATCTCTTTATTAGAGATTGTTTAGTAAAAGGAAGCCAGTTTAGATTATTTATTTAAGATAAGAAATAATAATATTATAGCTAAGTACATTCATTTGGTTTCTTCCCGCAAATAGCTTATGAACTAATCGAGGCGGGGAGATCTGAGGACATTTTACAAGTACAGGATTTATCTTTATAGATGGACTAACAGTGAAAATACTACTATGCAGTAAATAGAATAAGTATAAAACAGAGCAAGTATGTTAAGATTATGAAAAGAGGCTAACCTGAAGTATTAAATAGCTTAATAAGACAGGAGACTTCGACATAATCATCTTTTGAATGTAAAAAATTTAGAAGTAACTCCTTTATATTTTTACGAAAAGACGAACATTTGAGTTGTTTAATCAAGCAATTCTAGAGAAAGAAGCATAGTTACATTTTATCTTTTCTAGAAAATTTGACAAAATACGAGTCACCAGAGACTGATCTTGTTCTGTAGTTATGAATCTGACTTGTTTTAACAAACTGATTGAGTATACTAACTGGTGCTGTCAGTCTGTTGATATCATACACTAAATAGTTACAATCTCTGAAAAATAGGCTAGGTTGGGGAAGACAATTCGATTTGAGAAAGAAGGGTATGGTGTGCTCCTTAGACTTACTGACAGAAGTAAATAAGAGGTAAGGACCGTTTTTGTAGAATTATGATCTCTTTTTGAAATGTCACGGCAGAATTTCCCCAAGCACAAATACCATAAGTTAAATAAGGGACAATTAGTGAATTGTAAACTGAAAGTAAGACACGACGTGGGACATAATGTTGAATCTTGGCAATAATTCCTATTGACTGGCTAATTTTGTGGCAGATAGATTTTATATGGTATTTCCATGAAAGGTTTGAATCAATCATTAAGCCGAGATATTTTACACAGTCTTTCATTTCAAGGTTTGCATAGGTATAAGTCACTGAGTCAAAAATTCTAATCCTAAGTATAAAAGGCATATGTTTTTTGTCGGGGACGAAAAATTGCAAAGTTTGATTTTTTTATGTTCAGAGATAGTTTATTGGCTTTAAGCCAATCATTAACATTGCCAAGTTTGCAATTAACAAGCGATTTGAGTTCCTTTAAGCAGCTACATTGTTTGAGAGGAAGAGGAACCTTGCTAGTAACTTAACTTATTAGTCAGACATAAGTTACACAATTCTGAATTTTACATTAATTGGAGGGTTGTCTACCACCTAGTAAGGGGGGGGGCATGGCCACTACTTTTAAGGTTCTGTTGACTGATGACAGAAAGAAGGACTGAACCATTTTGATTATAAACCGTAGAGCTCTTACTGCTGTGAACAATAGTACCAGGGGCGGATCGAGGGGGAGGGTGCAGGGGGTGTGCACCCCCCTGAGATGAAATGCGGCTTTCTAATAGATGTGGTATTCTGCGAAAAAAAAAAAACTATGTGGTCACCTGTCAGTTATGCCATTCTTTAGTGGTGCACCCCCTCCTCAAAAAATCCAGGATCCACCCCTGAGTTCCATTATACTATAAAAAACTCTAAGCAATTGCAGACATGCGCTTAAACCCTGAGCCCTCACAATGCATGTATCTACATGCATGTATACCTTTGCAAACTCTTTGAGATGTGTCACAATGCACCTTAACATCAGTGCGTATATTCTCCATACTGTTCTCCATACCATTCTTTAATGGTTGACCCCCTCCTCAAAGAAATCCAGGATCCACCCCTGAGTTCCATTATACTAAAAAAAGTTCTCAGCAATTGCAGACATGCACTTAAACCCTGAGCCCTCACAATGCATGTATCTACATGCATGTATACCTTTGCAAACTCTTTGAAATGTGTCACAATGCACCTTAACATCAGTGTGCATACTCTCCATACTGTTCTCCATACCATTCTTTAGTTGTGGACCCCCTCCTCAAAAAAATCCAGGATCCACCCCTGAGTTCCACTATACTAAAAAAAGTTCTCAGCAATTGCAGACATGGCTTAAACCCTGAGCCCTCGCAATGCATGTACCTACATGCATGTATACCTTTGCAAACTCTTTGAGATGTGTCACAATGCACCTTTACATCAGTGTGCATACTCTCCATACTGTTCTCCATACCATTCTTTAGTGGTGGACCCCCTCCTCAAAAAAATCCAGGATCCACCCCTGAGTTCCATTATACTAAAAAAAGTTCTCAGCAATTGTAGACATGTGCCTAAACCCTGAGCCCTCACAATGCATGTATCTACATGCATGTATACCTTTGCAAACTCTTTGAGATCTGTCACAATGCACCTTAACATCAGTGTGCATATTCTTCATACTGTTCTCCATACATTCCCTAAGGTGCTGACTAGGAGAATGTATGAAACAATCAAGATCTTCTTAAGTTTGTGATCATTTCCTTTATTCTCATGACCTTAATGTGTGATTCAGGGGTTATAATGTGAGGAGAAATTAGATGCTAATCACTATTAGGGGTGAAAAGGTTAAAGTATAATATTCCAACATCATCATCTTTAGCCCTCTCCCCAGTCCACACATTTCCAAAAGTACAGGGAATCTGGGGCTAAAATAGTGAAGGTTTGCCATGTACTGCACATTTCAGTGTCATTTCAAGTGTAATACAGATCAGAATATATTATCTCAAGCGAGGCCAGAAAGGCTAATTTAAATTTAAACAAAATAATATTAATCTGGCAGCCATTTATCAAAGTGGTCAATAGATGGTTACATATAATAATGCAATTGATGATTATGCTGAGGTCTGTTATGTAGAAGATATCTCTTTTCATATGAATTTAGCCAAGATGTTTTCAAGTATTCCACTTCTTTCCTATTCACTGTTATGTTAAATTGTTGCAGAAACCCTTAGCGTCCATAAAGTGGGAATCAATGGTCTGAATAATTGATTTGACTCAAATAATTAATTTTTCTTATTGTCTTTTTCCAGATCGTGCCACTGACATGTGAATAGTCACAAATCGTGCGGTAACAGTTTTTTTGTCAGAAGACATCAAAATACTAATCGGAGATGATTGTCTCTGATTCTGAAAAAAGATGGCTGGTCATTGGAATAGCCATCAACAAAGTTGTCGCTCCAGTTTTACGAGATGTTATCAAACAAGGAATGGACACTCATTACACAAACCTGGACACATACTGCAGTGGTCTGACCACACCCTGTACCCTGGCGACACTGACCTATCATCAGTTTCATGCTAATCCCAACCTGGGAAGATTGAAATTTCAGAATATCAACAACAATCTGATCAACCATGGCAATCATACCAGCTTGTACAACTACACTGTGAACAGTCCAGTAGACCTGGCCAGGTTGTATTTCCGTTACAAACATCTTGCTGAGTTTTCAGCCTTTGATGAGTCACTGGACATGACTGCCATCCTTCGACTGTTGCAGGTTAATAACTACCATCCAGCTGCCATTTTTTCTGGTGCTATTCAAACATCAGCTGATGCTGTCAGGAAAGATGTGAGGAACAAGTGGAGCCATTTTGATGTGACAGAATGGACTGAAGCTTTCTTCAATGATTGCTTCTCAAAGCTGGAGACCCTGGTAAGAAGTCTGGGGCTGCCTGGTGGTAAGGAGAAGAACATATTGGATCAGCTATCTGATTGGCAAGGGAAAGGTATAATTACCTGTGTTTTCTTCCCTTTTTTTATGCTAAAAATTGGTTTCAATTTTAGTAACATTCAGACACACAATGATATTTACTAGGTTACTAGACACGATATTTTTCAGATTTTTTTTTATGTAGGAAAGTCTTCTATTATATTAAGTTTTCGTCATGTTTTAGTTAATCTCAGGCCAGTTCCATCTCTCTTGAAAAACTGAATCACTTGTAAACTAGAAAAATTTGCTCTGTAACCTCATCTACTCGCAAGGGCGCCCTTTCTTTGTCGTCAATCTTGTGTTTCTTCAGTAGCATAACTATGGGACGCACTGATTGTGATGAAATTGAAAGCCTCCATAGTTTCTTAATTGGTCTGTTTGCTTCTTACTTTGTAGGTTGCCAGCTGTGTATGGGTCATGCTGTGGACAATGATCTTCTTTCTCTGGCAAAAACAGAAATAAATGATATCATCAAGGACTTGAGTTTGCAGAGCGCTCAGCTTTCCCAAGTCCAGCAAACTGCTGCTGTCCTTCAAGAAAGGCTATGTGATGAGGAACACACCAGAACAGAAGAGTTGAAATGTACTCTGGAAAGACTCACGGCCATTGAGAAAACCATCGGAGAGGAATTATTGAGAAGGGTTCAGAGAATGGAGGAAGGTATTACAGCGACAAACACCAAAATGAAGCAACTTGAGGAAAAGGCGACCAAGACAGAGTACAAAGTGGACCAACTGGGGCAAGGTCTAAAAGACAGAATGAACCAATTAGAACTTAAAGTCGAGAATGAGAAACTAGGTAAGTCATACTGAGATTACAGAGGGCTAAAGTGCCCACGAAGCGAATTTTTGTCTTCGTACATTTATGAAATATACCCTTTGGGATACACGATTCCAAAGTTTTAAAAGAGCCACTGACCATAACTATTGGGAATCCGCCGACAATTGCAAATTTCATTTTATTTTTCCTAAAAGGCCCTTTTGATGAACCTTTTTCAAAACTTATATCAAAAAGTTCTATCTCGCTTTGCTTTATCCGAAAAATCGAAAAGTTTAAAATACGCCTTGATGGCCGTCCCCCCCTCCCCCCCCCGCCTTTTAAAGCTGTGAAAAAATTGACTTGATCGGGAAGGGATGTGATAGCCCTAGAGATACGAGCATAAGTAGGTACAACCATCCTGGTTGCTTACTACTGCACAGGTTCAAAATCCAACCCTTAGTTGATGTTTTGGAATATTATATCAAGCCAAAGTTTAATGAAGAGAATATGCATTGATAAATTCGAATTTTCAACATCTCCCCGGGCAACCTACAGGCATTTGACTATTGTCCATGACTGGGCATTAGGAATTTCGACTTTGCTTGGCTGGGGTGGGGAACCCTCAGTGTAAAATGTTTCTAGTGGAATGCATACTTAGGTAGGGAGGTGTTAAAGGTAAAGAGTTCACTTTTGCAAGCAAGTAGCCCAGAAGAAGAGGTCTACAAGATCTAGGTTTTAAGGCACGGTCAATGTGTAGATAGTCTCGGTCGCTGATTTTGCCTTTTACAAAAAAGTTGGCCATCAAATCTGGGACTTGGCTGAGGCATTTGAACTTAAGTTTTGCCCTGTTGTACGGGAATTTGAACAAATCGACCTTCAAGTGCTTTTTTGGGTGGGGGAAACGCAGATTCTATCTAAGTTCGGTGCAATAGATCGTTTTTACTTGACGTCATCAAATTAAAAAAATTAAAACTAAAGAGCCACGAAAATTTTTATCCTCATGAGGTATAAGAGGGTTTAGAGTCATATCTGATTTCACCTTTTCAGCTCAATAACGTGCTTACTTTGGAAACCAGCGCGATTTGAAGTTCGCAGTTGTGGGGGTGCGTGGCATACAGCTCCGATCGTGTCTATCGAAAAATATACTCTTATCTAGTGATTTTTAGCCTTTTTAGGAGTTTAAGTGTTGGGAAAAGTGCATTTATTAATGCTTGTTGGCTCAGTTGAGATAATCAGTCGACTAGATAGCAAAGTAAGTTCCAGATGTTTATATTATTTTCCAGTCGCCATATTGGTGCCAAAGAGGTGCACCAACATGGCGCCGGCGGCTCCATAATGGGCTCTGCAAATGTGCGCAAACATTTCGAAGAATATTTGAAGTTTGGGAAAACGAAAAGGCCTAAGACTTGAAGAAGTGTCTTTTTCACCTTTCTCCTACAACATTGCAATTTCCTGACCTTATCCAATGAATAGTTTTTGATTTATTTTCTCATTGCGTCAGAGTGAAAACGATCTATAAAGATTTGGTGATCAATAGGGTTTTCATGCGGTGGTTTCGTGAGAGGTTCAATATCAGAATAAAACAATAATAACCATCAATAATCATTTCAAGCATCGGCAAGGGATCTTACACGCTCTTTAAATGAAACATTTATTTTCTTCTGACATTCAATTTTCTGGGTAAAACCCAGAAGAAAACATGTCTCTGGCCAATTCAAAAGATCAGTGTCCACCACAGACTGCGTTCTCTAGAAGTTTTGATAGGAAATTGGTTAGCAGATAAAACTGAAACTGATGTCTCATGGATTGAGAGATGTCTTTTTTTAATATTGCGTGAAGTCTTTTTATAGTTTTAATTTTCATTTGGGCCATAAGAAAAATAAGTGATAATGGTTGTCAGGGGAACTTCAAACGTTTACTTCCGCTGCCGTTGATAGATGGCGTTAATGTTTGCTATCAGTGTCTTTCCGCCGAGAGCCTCTGTCGCCCTTAGGCAGCAGAAAGATTGCTGTTCAAGCGAGTCAGGAGTCTGGTGACGAGATTGGTTTGATTCATGCTGTGAACGTTACCAGTACAAGTAAACTGAAAGAAGTTAAAAGGGATGGGAAAAAAAAAGAAACGTGAACTTTAGGGAGTGATTAAATGAAGCTTGATATTTCTTCCAAAACGATACTTTCTCAGTAACGTGAACATTATTACCAACACCATCATTAAAACAAATAAATGCCAGGTTTAAAATCAGAAATGATGCCACGGTAAATTCACTAGTTACTCCCGTTTTAATGAAATCAAAAACTAGGACTTCACGTTGTATGTTAATGCGTTTTGAGGCGCGGCAGCTCCCATTAGCTTCAAAAATTAACTTCGTGAAAAACCTTTTCTAAACAGCCCAGAGTTACATCTGTGAACGTGGCAGGTTATTGTTAATCTTGTTGGCTAAAATCAATCTTTTTACTTACATCTCTCAGAAAAAGCAAATATTTGCTCATTCAAGAGTGAAGTCTTATGTATATTTTCCCAATAATAAGCAATTTAGTAACCAGTTTTCATGAGAATTGAACAGATTTATTTGATTAAATAGGCAAAAAGTTCATGTACATTTTTAAAGTGGTACACCAAACTAAGTAGCATTGCTTGTGCGATAAGGAAGTAAAAATATCTTCTATCTAGAAATAGGCTCAAAACAAGATGAATTAGAAAGCCAGGATACATATATTGATGCTTAAACAGACCGATAAGTTCAGGTTACTGGAACCTGTATGGAGCGAGCTCACCTTGGAAATATGTCGATCGACGCATACTTGCATATTGCTAGGATCATGTGCTTAAATTATAAGATAAAAAAGATAGTCAATTATGAGCTCGATAATGAAATACAGAAAGACATTTTTCGTCTTACCACGAGCTTGTCTGAGTTCCCTAAAAAAAATCGTAACAAAATGAAAAAACGTCTTCCTCCTTTTCAGTACCTGACTCGAAATTTACCATCTTTCGTATGCTGGTTACCACTGATTATGTTCATCAATTCGTTGTTTTTCTTTAGCAGACCTCCTTCCTGGGGACACTTTTGATGTGCAAATCTGTCAGCGTAAAGTTGCAGTGTATTACAAGAGAACCGCCACGGTGCCCACCTCTGTGTGGTGCAAAAAATCTGCCGTGAACATTCACCAGATCTACACTCGACTGTCCTGGGTGAAGGAAGAACAAACCCCAGCTGGGTCATCGCGGGCTGACTTGAATCACTACACTGATATGTTCACTGAAAACAAGAACGGATTGCCGTCAAACAGGATACTCGTGCAAGGGCAGACTGGAATCGGGAAGAGCACGTTTGTGAAGAAACTGGCAATGGACTGGGCTGAACTTGACGAAAACAGGTTGACAGATGAACAGAGAGCTATCCTGAAGAAGTTCGAGCTTGCTGTTATTATTGATCTCAAAAAAGTATCCAAACACCAAAGCCTCAGAGATGTCATAAGCGCCTCTCATATTTTTGCTGAGGAGGACACAGCCATGAAAGACGGCCTACTGAGTTATATCACCCAAAACCAAGACAAAGTTCTCCTGGTGTTTGATGGTTACGACGAGTATCAGTGCGCACGGAACTCTGAAATATTTGAGATATTCAGAGGAAATAAACTGAGGAACTGTTGTGTGTTGATAACAACTCGAATTTCCAAGGCTGACGAGCTGGTAGAATTTCAGGACGTGCATGCTGCGATCACTGGTTTCAGTGAAGAGGACAGAAAGGCCTTTATGATCAGAATGCTTGGTAGCGAAACACAAACACGAGAGTTATGGGTTCATCTTGACGACCGAGGCGTGAGAGGTTTAGCGAGAGTTCCGCTTCTTCTACTTTTCTTTTGCACTTTGTGGAAAAAGGGAGAGCTACAGAGCTTTCCTGACTCCAAAACAAAATTGTACAAAGCGATCATCCAGAACGTTTTGGATCATAATGACGGGAAATGTTCTTCTTCTAACCCTCGCAAAGTTGAAGATTTCACAGAGATTCTGGCTGAAATCGGAAAGGTGGCTTTAGAATGTCTTTTAAATGACGATCATGTATTTGAGTACGATCAATTGTCCGCTGCCATCCTTTGTGAAGAAAGTCGGATTATGGGCTTACTTCAAGTCAATGAGTATGCAGAAAATATTCGACCAGCAGGAATGGTATCGTTCATTCACAAGAGCATACAGGAGTTCTTAGCAGCGTGGTATATTACCTACCGATGTGTCCTTAAAGGAAATCTCGGTGAAATTAACGACCGGGCCCGAACCTTGGACAAGTGCAGGTCCTTGGAAAATGTCTTTAAGTTTATTTGTGGTTTGTCATATGGCGGAGCAGTGAAAGTTTTTGAGCACTTGACATCAGTAAGAGTCTCTGACTCAGACCTGGATTTGTCAAAGACAATACCTGATGAACAAAGGGAGACAGACGTGGCACTAAGTCGCGTCACTAACAAGCAGAGGAGGTTCATTAACCTTGTCTACGATTCCTTTGATGAAGTTGAATCAAAAACTGAACTGTTAAGACATTGTTTAAATTGCACCGAGGGGATCATTTTTCTTTCGCGGTATGGAAGATCAATTAGTGACCTTGTGCCGGAACGGAAAATTTTAAATGAAGTCTCAATTCGTGGTGTGGTGTTCTGCGATCGCTGGGTTTCTGACGAAATGAGGGTACTATGCGAGTCGCTTGAGTTTCTCAATTGCTTACATATTCCGCTAAAAGCGACTGAGAATTTGGCGGCTGTTTCAGCTGAAGAACTTTTAAAGAAATTCGAATCAGTCGAATGTAGACGTAATTGTGGATTAGGTTGCATCCTTCATTTCCACAGTGGTCAGACACTGTTTTACTTCACTGAACTGGAGTTGCGGTGTGATGACCATGCCAAACTGTTCCCTGAGAATTTCGCTCCATCTCATTCCGCAAGTTTGTGTCCAAAGTCGTCATCTCTGAAATTCCTTAGATTTGTACACTTTGCGTCAGATATTAACGAGCCAACAATGCGCAGTTTTAGTACCATAATTAGAGATTGTAACAGTTTCGAAAGCTTTGAAATGGATCGTTTGAATGAGGGTGCTTTGGAATGCCTGGAACAAATACCAAATCCTCTTACGTGTCGGTTGGTGCTTGGACGCGGTTTCTGGATAGAGTTGTCGACATCTTATGAAGTATTAAAGCTCGCCAGTTTGTTACCACGGTTCAACAACCTCATCAAATTTTACCTTGATTTACATAACGCTTATGCTGAAGTACAAAACAAACTGGTTTGTAGCATCACACACAAGACTCTTCAGGAACTGACACTGGTCAGCTTGAGAATGACTCCAGCAATAGCCGCGGCACTTGGTCGGTCACTTCCTGAAATGTTGTCTCTAAAGAAACTACGGTTAGAAGGGAGGAAGGGGAGCACTGTACAAGTGGAGGACATGAAGGCCCTATTTGGAGGATTTAACAAAAGATTTCCAGCTTTAGAGGAGTTCCATATCTCTAATTTCAGATTCAGAGGTTGCTTTGCTCAACTGACTGAGCGTTTTCAGTTCTTTCCCAGCTTGCGGGAGGTAGATCTTAGTTCTTCAAATATGGATGAACGTGACTTGCGTGGTTTAGTGTGTAGTTTGAATTCCATTCCTAATCTGAGGAGCCTGGGGCTAAGAGACAATCCACTGGGTGACGAAAACAGGGTGGAAACTATCGTGAATCTCGAACTGCCGCTGGTTCTTGTTGATTACCGGTAGTTGTAACACTAGGTTCATTCAACATGTAAGAAGATAGAAATGAGGACTGACGGAAAGACTGATTGTGATCAGTGTTATGTGACTTGAGCTGCTCGTCCCAGTACCACGCATAAATACATTTTTAAGCAAAGACGTTGAACACATAATCGAAGTTTATGGAACTGTTTTTGAAGTTTTCCCCCTCAATAATTTTTTGGTTTTTGACAAATTTCGGTTAAGATGCTCGAACATATAACGTTTTAACGAAAGCATAAGTCGTCCACGTGACAAGAAATGCGTAGCACAACAAGAAAGATGTTTTTTGTTTTTTTTTTTATGAATTTAGTTGAGTTTTGAAAGTCAGCAGTTTTTGAACGCGAAAAGGTTGCTCGGTAAACCTGAGGTACGCTTTATGACTGTTTTTGGTCAGTAGTACATTTCACCAGAGATATTCTGCTGTTTTGTTAACTACCAAGGTAGTTATGCCGAAGCTCACAGTTTTTCCCAACCTTCGCTCTATGAGAAATGTTAGCATCTCGGAGCAGATTATGTCCGCGGACAAATATCTTTGCCAAATGGAGGCTACTGTTAATATGAGAACAGACAGCGAAAACGTTTGCTGATCAAGTAGTGTATATACTTGAAGTTGCATTTTGTTTTGGTAAGATACACGACCCTTACAGGCCTTTTAACTTAATAGTTCTGTATGCAGGCATCTCAGAACTTTAGCATTTCATGTTGTTCAGGATTTTATGAAAATAAATCAACCGATTAAATTATTTTTGTGCAGCAGCTACGGTGCTCGGCCGATAGCCTTCAGAAATGTCGTCCATATAATATTACTTATTTTATCTGGGGCCGTGGGAGGCTCAGCACTAGTTAGGGAAGTAAAGGCATCAGCTAGTGATAGCCTTTTCTTTTTAAATTATTCGAGAAATGTATCTATTTCGAACGAGCAACGTATGTACATTTTCAGAATAACATTGACTTGAGTATAAAATTAGAGAGATTTTACTTAAAAAACTTAGAGTTACCATCATTAATTGATATGTCATAGTTTACCGGTATACTTCGAATTTTTGGTTCTAATTATTTCCGCTTACGGTTGAGCGTAAAGGAAAACAGCTTTGCACTACTAATAATTAGTACTTTTTTTTTTCTTTGCGGCGGCCGTGAGGACGTGAAGAGATCCTTTAGGATGAAAATATCCTCAGATAATTCAGTTCGAAGTGATTTATTTTTATTCCTTACAACGGTATTTCCTCAGATATGAGCCCACACTCTAATAAGGGCCCACTCGAATTAAGGCCCACTCCCTTGGCCCTCTTGACAGTTTGTTGAAAGGAAAACTAATGTAAACCCCTCTTCCCCCCTCCCGCTACAATGAAGGCCACTCCTCCCAAAAACGGTCTCTCACTTTTGGACGACTGAAGTTTTTATGTATGATGCACGATCCTCGCAGTACGTATGATGCACGATCCTCGCAGTAGATAGCGCTATTTATGCAACAGCGAAAATCAGACCTGAAAAAAATTAGGCCTGTACGGGACTCGGACCACTGACCTCTGCGATACTAGTGCAGCGCTCCACCAATTGAGCTAACAAGTCAACTGAGAGCAGGCCGTTAAGTTGATTCGTAATAAACCCGTGAAAGTGATAAATGAGATTCAATAAATACATGAGTTTTTATGAAGTTTTGAATTAACACCCGAGCGCTTATTCAAAGAAATATGGATTTCCTCTACGTTTCGTTTGAATTTTCTCGCTCAGACTCTCGATAGTTACGCACAAGCAGGGGCGGATCCAGGATTTTCTGAAAGGGGGGGTTGTACAGATGTCGGTGATTTAGAAGGGGCCGCAAGGCCCCTTCTAACTAGGGGGGGTCTGGGGGCATGCCCCCCCAGAAAAATTTGAAATCTAGAAGCTCGGAAATGCAATTTCCAGCATTCTGGGCATCAAAAGGCGTGTTGTTGTAGCCTGTATTTCAAGGTTGGAAAGAGTGTTTTTTTTGACGTTGTCTTCCGTTCTAGAATTCTTCCGTTGCTTTCTTGCATTACTTATTAGTTTAGTTCTAGTAGAAGAGAGACTAAGAATTACAAACTGTGAATAGACGGCTGAAAGAGGCATGACAGGCGGCAGTAAACCGCCGGTAACCGGCTTTTATTGAAACCCTTGCGGCGGCCCGTTTGTACATTATTGTAGTACACTTTTATCGCCAATGGCAGAAGGCGAGTGATGGCCCCATGCCTCTGGCGGGAGCTCTTAACAGTTCCAGTGTCATACCTGTCCCCCAAAAATATGATGTTTAGATTTTGTGAAGGCATGATATAAAATCTGGGATTAATCTTATTTCTCAGACAGAAATTAAAAAATAATAATGTATGATTGAACTGTCCAGCAGTTGTTGTCGTTTTTCTACTGCATTAGCATACCTCATTAATCAAACAACGAAGCCTGAAAAAGTCTTCTTGGATGGGCTTTTAGAAAAGCCTCGCAGATCTCGTCTACCTCGAATCTCTCAGGGTAATGCATCGCAATTACAGCAAGGTCTGAGAAGCGCTCTTCAGACATCGTTGATCTGGTGCAGGTCTTGATCCGTTTCATGAGCGAAAAGGACCGCTCAGCTTCCGCACTACTGATTGGTAGGGTGCATGCGATGAGTAGAAGACGATGGATGTTTGGAAAAGCATCCTCGTCACACGCGCCAAGTGCCAATAAAAGATTGTTTGGGAGGTCCTTCTCTGTTGACTGCCACATAGTTTGCCATCTTCGCAGCTCATTCCCAAGGGATTTGGGAAAAGGAAGGTCATTCTCCCAGAACAGCATGCCTTTTGTTGCTTCAGATAGCTCCATGGTGTTTTGAACTATGATTGAGGGAACAAGATAAAGCAAGTGGCGTGCGTGGCGGTCTTCGACAGAAAACCGGTCTTCCATTTGACTAATCAAGGAATGAAGGAGGGGAATAGCCACAGATTTTTTATAATGATCAATTGGACTAGAGCTGGGAATGTTTGAGCGGTTCCTCTGTATGCTTGTCTTCCTGGGTACGGCTTCCACGATTCCCAGTTTCTCGGCAAGGTTTAATACTTCTGTGTACCACACTTTAAAGTCGCTGTCAATGTTTTTTCTAGCAGACTTGATGTTTCCAATTACTTCATCAACCATCATGTATGCTTCATAAATATCTTGGTCCCGTTTCTGCAGCTTTGATGCAAGAGCTTTGACTTCATCAAGAATATTCTTGGTTGTAATGAAAACCACTACTGTCTGAAATGACGACAAAGAGGCTTTCAGTCCCTGGGCTTTTGTGATGGTATCCTTTTCCCAGTTCCAGCTTCCAGTAGATGATTTTAAATTCGGGTATTCGTGGGGGGCAACAATAGCATCAAGAAATGTGAGAAGAATCTCATACATTTCAAGAAAAACATCTAGACATGTGTGCCTTTCCACCCAGCGTGTCTTGCATAGACCTGGACGCTTGCTGTGAGAATTCTCAGGAAGGTATTCTTTCAGTGTCAACTCAAACAGCTGCTGTCGCTTCGGGCTGTTATTTAAAAAAAGATATGCTTCGTTAATCAGACCTATCAAATTTCGCACTTCTGCCAGTTTGCATGTTGCTGCGATGGAGAGGTTTAGGCAGTGAGCATAGCAGTGCGTGAAAAGAGCCAACGGACTGAACTCTTTTATCTTAGCCTGCACTCCTTCCTTTCCACTTGACATAACAGAAGCTCCATCATATGCCTGACCACGGATGTTGCTAGGATCCAAAGAAACAGATGGATCAGAGAGAGATTCCAAAATCTTCCTTGAAATCATGGTGGAATTTGTTCGTTGTAAGTGCATAAAACTAATCAGGCATTCTTTGACATGAGGATCGTTTGGCGAAGACTGGTCCACAAACCTCAGGCATAAAGATAAGATCTCCTGGTTTGAGTGTGGATCTGTACCCTCATCTGCTATAATCGTGAAAGGGAGGCCCTTATCCCTCAGCTCTGCTGTCAGCCTTTCCTTAATTTTTGATGAATACACGTGATTGACCTCATTCTGAATAGTTTTGCTGGTATATCTTGCTTGTCGGCTTGCTGACATGAGGTGCTTCTGAAGAGGCTCGTTTCCTTTCGCAAGTAATAGAAGTAGAGCAACAAAGTTTCCTCTGTTAGTTTCATAACTTGAAAAATCGACACGATCATCACGATGTCCTCTAAAGGACAGACTCTGCTTTGCTAGAAACTCAACAGCTAGAACAATCTGTCGTAGAATTTCTTTGTTCTCTGTGGCTTGATTGGCTTCGGCCGTCGCCAGCTGGGAATCTACTCTATACCTCTCAGGATTCTGAAAAGTTTGTTTGAAGAGGTCTGCCTGTTCAGTTACGTATCTATGCATCGCAGATTGCTCATGACAGTTGAGGATGCCATCCTTGCCAAGTGCCTTAGTGTAAGATTTCTGGTACGGTACTGTGACCAATACACCTGGTGTTGTACCCTTGGTAACTTTGTTAGGAAATAACATACAGTGACTACAAATCCCACCTTCAAGTATGTAGCTGTAGCAAAGCCATGGGAACTGTTTCAGCCATTTCGATTGAAAAGAAACTTTCCATGTCTTCTTTCCTTTGGTAACTTGATGAGAATGAAGTATATCAGACTCAGAAGGTTTGCAGTGTAATGTAAGGTATTGCATTCTTTTTTCATCTGTAATTTCGTGCGATAATCGCCTCAAAACATCCCAAGAGCCTGCAGCATCTTTGACAACAGTTCCCAAATCAATCTTTGTGCCTGTGGTTGAACCAGAAGTGGTAGGCACAGGACATTTTGCAGCTACATCTAAAATTTACAAAAAGAGTTTATTTGTATACATTCACAACTTTTAATAGGTTAGTCCTTTATCTATTTGCAATAACCTCAATAAAATTGACACACATGCATTAAATAAATACAATAGCCTGCTTTTATTGTACTTTACAGGTCACATGAAAAATGTCTTGGTTATATATACCTTCACTAAATGACAAACTATTTTCTATAACATAACACTGTTATGCCGCTATAGTATGTAACATGCTTTTACTCTTAGAGGCAGACAAAAGTAACGTCATATTCTTCCCCTAGAGCATCAATATATTCTTTATCTTCGGAACTGCAAGATATTTCAAAAAACTGAAGGCTGTTCAATTTTTGCAAAATCAGCCTTACGTCGTTTCTTTCAAGGCTTACACCAACCAGGCACAGAACATTCAATGAGCATAATGAGGAAGTAATAGTTGCCACTTGATTGGCAGTGAATCCTACTCTGTTGAGTGATAGTACTGTAAGATTTTGTAATTGCTCTAAAATAGCCGTGCAACAACAAGTATCTATTTTTCTACAGTCATTTAGGATTAAGGTTTCAAGAGGAGAAGAATTAGAGTCAGTCAATAGGAAATTAAGGGATGATATCGGTTGGCCACTTAAATCCAGATATCTCAAACGTTTAGAAAATCCCAGACTATCTCCTAACAATGTTTGAAGCCTCCTTTCTGATGTTGTTATTTCGATATATCTTATAGATAAATATCTGAACCCACTGGAGTGCGACATGAAATTAACAATTTGTTCTTCATTTAAATATTGCATGGGCCACTCATCAAGAAGTAGGCAACTCCACAGAATGTTATTGTTGTTTATAATGTGCCTCCACCTCTTTGAGACCAGGCACACTGTTTTAAGCAATTCTTTAAGGCAGAAGTTTTTAAACACCTCGACCAATACTTCATCGGGCAAAGCTGTGTACAAAACGAAATTATAATACTAGTCAGTTTTATTTGGAATTCACTAGACTTCTTGCAACGTTGGAATAAATACTTTTTGTTGGTGCTGGCCGATATAAGTTTACTTTTCGGATAAATAAAAATAAGAAATTCTACCTTCGATCCCAGACCCTCCAGCCTGATCGTCAGGGTTGCTGATTCTTGGCTGCTTGTTAGGAGGAGCACTTTCTGTGTTTATAATTATAATGACAGTTCACTTAGTGAAGTATAATAAATTATTTTCTTTGTCTCCGTTTTAAGAACAATTTTATTTCTGCTTACCTTCATTAATACCTTCATTATCTTCAGGCCTCGACTGGGCTGAACCTGCAAAATGTTTATTTATGTTCAAAAGACATGATTTTCTTGCCAGTCAGCTTTCAATATGGTGCACAATGTAAAATACACTTTGTATGAATTGCACGGTATGTCGAGGCTATCGCGTGTCGAAGCTATCGCGTGTCGAAGCTATCGGATGTCGAAGCTTTCTGTGTTTATAATTATAATGACAGTTCACGTAGTGAAGTATAATAAATTATTTTCTCTGTCTCCGTTTAAGAACAATTTTATTTCTGCTTACCTTCATTAATACCTTCATTATCTTCAGGCCTCGATTGGGCTGAACCTGCAAAATGTTTATTTATGTTCAAAAGACATGATTTTCTTGCCAGTCAGCTTTCAACTGGTGGACAATGAAAAATACACTTTGTATCTGTTGTATGAATTGCACGGTATGTCAAGGCTATCGGGTGTTGAAAGTAGTTATTATTGTTATTAAATATAATTAACCGTCTTTTAAAAAAAAAAAACACGAACTTACCTGATTTCTTCGCATAAAAATCGGTTATTTTCTTCATGACAGCTTCCAGTTCGTACGTTCTTCGACCTCAGCAACTGACTCAAACATTCGCTCGGTCCCAATCCCGCTCGTTTACGCTTGAATGAATTTCACCTGTGTTCCTATTATATATGACCCTGAGGACGTCACGCGATCCTAATAAGACTTTCTCCCAAGTAACTGATCCCCCACACTGACAGAAGTTGCGAAATGTATATTATCTTTTTAAATCCGCAAAAGCAGGTGAATGGTGGAAGTGAAACAACTTCGTAAAAGACAATTTTGTTCTTATTTTTTTTAAAGAAGAATTAAAAAAAATTAAAATGCTGCTCAAAGGGGGGGTTGCAACCCCCTCAACCCCTCCCCTGGATCCGCCCCTGACAAGACGGCTTTTTATCTTTAAAAAACAAGAAACGCGTCCAGTAGACTAATTTAAACTGAAGAAATTACTTTCCTTGACCCCATATGTTTAGGGACAGTCCCGTTGTAGATTTATAAACTTTATGTCGAACAATGTTTTACAAGCCTTTATTTGTGAATATTGCGTGAAGCTAACAATTTTCCAACAGTGAAAACTAGTCGTAAGCTCCAGCTTCTAACTAGACGGATATTCTGATGTTTTGTTAACTACCAAGGCAGTTGTGGCGAAGCTCGCGTTTTTCGTCGCAGTTTCCTATGAGAATTTTTTGCATCTCGGAACAGATTATTTCCGCCGACAAATATCTTTGCCAAATGGAGGCTATCGTTGATATAAAAACAGACAGCAAAAACGTTTGCTGATCAAGTAGTGTATATACTTGAAGTTGCATTTTGTTTTGGTAAGATACACGACCCTTACAGGCCTTTTGACTTCATAGTTCTATATGCAGGCATCTCAGAACTTTTGCAGAGTTAACAACATGGCGGCAAGAGGGTTGGTTGGCATCTCGGCAGCTCTTTACTTATTTCACCTTCTTTGCTTTATTTTGCCGGTAAACCGGCATAAAATATTTCGACATGGCAGTCTGTTTGGTGAAGAACCTTTGGAAGGATTAAACGAGCGCTGGAAAAGCGACTTCAAGCCAAAAATAGCTCAAACTGCGCTGAATGAGTTTGCAGCTCGAGCAGTCGATACGGCGGGCAACCATAAAGTCAAACTCTCAAAGCACACCACCTCTACTTTGGCCTATTGCCTATGCTTATCGCTACTCTTGTCCAGTGGCAATGTTGAGCGAAACCCTGGTCCAAAATCAACTTCTCAAAGTGGAAACTTCAAGTTGAGTACGGTAAAAGGCTTAAGAATTTGTAATTTGAATGTGCGAAGTCTTGTCAACAAGATGGATGAGATCCGAGTTTTTTGTGAGACCCACCTACCGCACGTTCTGTCCCTAAACGAAACTTGGCTAGATTCATCAATCAGTGACAGTGAAATTCAGCTTCCCGGCTACTCACTTGTACGAAGAGATAAAACCCGCCGAAATGGTGGTGTTCTCATTTACATTTCCTCGAACCTCAATTACAAAGTTATTCAAGAATTTGAAAATGATCAACCGGATATTCAATGCCTTTGGATGGAAATAACACCTCCAAAATCTAAAGGTTTTATTTTCTGTTCCTGCTACCGCCCACCGAATGCGGACAACGTTGCAACTTACGTTGAGGGCTTGAGAAATATGTTAACAGTAATGGCTGATCGGGAAAAGGAAATTGTCATTACCGGGGATCTGAATTTCGACCTGAAACAGTCGAATAAACCTGCATCTACGAAGCGCTTTATGAACATGGCGAAAGAGTTTAGTCTGCGGCAGATTATTGAAAATTTCACTCGCATAACTGAAAATTCAAAGACCCTGATCGATTTATTTTTTACCAGTCGTCCGGATCTACATGTCTCTGGGGTAATACCAGTTGGCTTTAGTGATCATTCCGCAACATATGCCGTCCGTAAATTACATCGTTTGAAACCGCCTCCCCCGAGGTTAATTGATACCCGGAATTTCAAGCGTTTTAATCGTGATGCTTTCATTGAAGATCTAAATAAAGTTCCATGGTCATTGACGGATTCCTTCGCAGATGTTGAGGACGCATGGGACTCATTTAAACACCTTTTTTGTGAAGTAGTTGACACCCATGCCCCAAGAATCCGCGTGCGAGTCAGGGGAAATAGGGTACCATGGCTGACACGTGAGGTGAGACATCTAATGAATGAGAGAGACCGCTTTCATAATCTGGCATTGAGGTCAAACAATGAGCTTCATTGGAGCTCTTACAAGCGCTTACGCAATGTTGTGACTTTGAAGCTCAGAAAAGAGAAAGAAAGATATTACAACGAACTGTTCCAGGAGACAAGAGGAGATTCCCGTGGGACCTGGAAAAACCTAAAACGGCTACTCGGAAATGGCTCAAAGAGTAGCAGCGCTACTGCTCGTACAGCTAATGAAGCAAAAGACAAGTGTAACACCTTCAATAGCTTCTTTGTCTCTTGTGCCGAAGATTTAAGGTCGATCCACCGATCAACCGCGCGATCCTTTTCCAAATGGCTACCGCAAATTGTCCGCCCAGAAAAATTTAATCTACGGAAGATCACCGTGACGGAAGTTAGAAAGGCTCTTAAAGATTTAAAACCGAAGAAAGCTACAGGTGTTGATGGTATTCCATCTCGTCTACTAAAAGACGGATCAGACGCCCTGGCCTATCCACTATCGCTCATTTTTAATTTAACTATCCAACAAAACGTTATTCCTGCAGAATGGAAAAAAGCGAAGGTGACCCCTTTACATAAATCAGGTTCAAAAGATGACCCAAGAAACTACCGCCCCATATCGGTATTACCAGTGGTATCTAAAGTCCTAGAGCGTTTAATCCACAAGCAGCTTGCAAGTTTTTTTGATGATCATAACTTGCTCTGTAAATTACAGTCCGGTTTTAGAAGAATGCACTCAACTGAGACGGCTGTAACTTATTTCGCCGACGAGATTCTCCTGAATATGGATAAGGGCCTTGTTACTGGTTCTGTGTTTATTGACCTGGCAAAAGCTTTCGACACAGTTGACCATGACATTTTGCTCAGAAAATTAGAGTACTATGGTATATGCGAGGAAAGCCTTCTATGGTTTAAGGACTACTTTACGGGAAGAAAGCAGTTCGTACAAATTGATTCTCATTCATCTGAAGAGCTTGCTATAACTTCTGGAGTGCCACAAGGGTCCATCCTCGGACCCCTGTTATTCATTGTCTACATTAATGATTTACCACGTTGTGTCAAACACTGTTCTGTAAATATGTACGCTGACGACACAGTTTTATATCTTGCTGGCCCAACAGTAGACAATTTAACTTTTTACTTTAATCAAGATCTTCAATGTCTATCTGAATGGCTACAAGACAACAATCTTGTTCTCAATGTTTCAAAAACTAAGTGTGTACTATTTACATCTCGAAGGCATAAAGAGCGCGATTGTATTTTAAATCTTAATCTTATCGGAAAGCTCATTTCTTGTGAAACTACTTTTAAATACCTAGGCGTGGTGTTCGACAATTTTATGACTTGGAAGGCTCACACAGACTATATGTGTAAAAAGGTGGCGTCAAGAGTTAGTATTCTGGGCCGCATTAGAAGTTTCGTCACAAAAGAGGCAGCAATACTTGTTCATAATACCTTAATTCTTCCCTTATTTGATTACTGTGACATTGCCTGGAGTAACCTTTTACAACAAGATATAGATCGACTACAGCGCTTACAAAATAGATCTGCACGGATTATTACACGTTGCTCTCGGTCATCTGAAGCAATAGATCAGCTGCAATGGCCGACTCTTTCTAGTAGACGCTATTACCACAAGGCTAAACTCGTTTTTCTCTGTCTCCACTCATTAGTTCCTGATTACTTTTCATCATATTTTACCAGATTTTTGAATATTCACAATTATTCCACGAGGCAAAGTCTGAGGCTATCCCTACCAAAAGTAAAACAGAATTTTGGGAGAAGGACCTTTCTTTTTACTGGCGCAGAAATTTTTAATAAACTTCCTTTAAACATTGTGAAGAGTGAAAACATTCAAACATTCTGTCGCCGAGCAAAACATTTCCTTTTACCGTAATTTTGATATTTTATTTACTATGTTATGTTTTGATTGTGTTTTTTAGCTTTGTAGTTTTAGGCTGTTGAAGTAGTTGTGAAATCTTAGTCATTGTATATATATATATATCTATTCTAGAAATTTGATGTAAATTATTTTCAATACAGGGCCCCTATGGATACCAGCCTTAGAGCTGAATGGGCTACCCTGTGTAAATAAAGTTTGCTTTGCTTTGCTTTGCATTTTGTTGAGTTCAGGATTTTATGAAAATAAATCAACCGATTAAATCATTTTTCTGCAGCAGCCGCGATGCTCGGTCGATAGCCTCCAGAAATGTCGTCCATACAATATTAATTATTTTATCTGGGGCCGTGGGAGGCTCTGTACTAGTTAGGGAAGTAAAGGCATCAGCTAGTGATAGCCTTTTCTTTTTAAATTATTCGAGAAATTTATTTATTTCGAACGAGCAACGTATGTGCATTTTCAGAATAAAATTGACTTGAGTCTAAAATGACATAGATTTTACTTCAAAGACTTCGAATTACCTTTCTTTAATTAATATGTCATAGTTTACCGGCATACTTCGAGTTTTTTAGTTGTAATCATTTTCGGCCTAAGGTTGTGCGTAAAAGGAAAACAGCTTTCAACTACTGATATTTTAATGGTAATTTTTTTTTTTGGCGACTGCCGTGAGGACGTGAAAGGAACATTTTGGATCAAAATATCCTCTGATCATTCAGTGCGAGGTGATTTATTTTTCTTCCCTACAGCGTTATTTCCTCAAATATGAGCCCACGTTCCGATAGGGGCCCACCCGAATAAGGGCCCATCCCCTTGGCCTTCTCGACTAAGCCTCGTTTTCACAAATAGTAAGGATACAAGAGAAATCCATTACTACTGTCACTTTATTCATAACGTTTTCAGTTTCAACAACAACATCATCAGTAGAGGAAAATAGTTTCCTTTCCGTAAAGTCCTCTCTAGTTATTGAATTTCTGTCTACTTGGATGTTGTAGCTTCTGCCTTTTAATTGAAGATTTGGTCAAAATGAAGCTACAGTTTGTTGAAAGGAAAATTAATGTAAGCCACCCCCCCCCCCAGCCTTAATTAAGCCCCCTCCCTCCAAAAAGGACCTCTCCCTTCTGGACGAAGTTTTGAACCTATGCCCGCGCGCTTATTCGAAGAAATATGGTATGTTTGAAAATATTCATGAAATTTGTTGTTGACTCTGGTATTTGCGTCAATTGAAGGTGCGAGAGGACCGATAAATTTCCTGTACGTTTCGTTTCAATATTCTCCCTCCAGACTCTCAATAGATACGCACCAGTCTTCTCAGTTTATCATTAAAACGAGAAACGCGTGCAGTAACCTTATTTAAACAGAAGAGATTACTTTTCTTGACCCCATTTGTTTAGAAAAAGTCCCGTTGCAGATTTATGAACTTAATGTTGAACAATGTTTGTTGTTTTCAGAAGCCTTTATTTGTGAATATTGCGTTATGCTGACAATTTTCTTACCATGAAGCTTGATGAAAACTACCCGTACACTTCAACACCTCATAGTACCTTCAATACTTTGGCTTTAATACATGTTTGATATTTTTACCTCTCCTGCCGCTTTGGTTTGTTTTATTTCACATTTCCTAAAGTTCTCATCTCTGCAGTGTTTCTGTTGGTGTTCCGTTTTCACTTGACTTCTCTATAATAAGATCACAGGGAGCCCACACAAGCGGCGTGTCTGGTCGTTTGTTCGAATAATAAAGAAATGTATGGAAGAACATTGAAGAGTCGTAATATCGTAAACTTATATCAAGGAATGTCTATGTTAAGGCTCAAAATAAATGTAAACCTACCTCACTCACTGTGTATTGTCGTTTCTGTGGTTCTAAATGGCGAACCAACACTCGAATCCCGGCCGGACCAACACTCAAGGTCTTAAAATAATTGAGAAGAATTTTCTACCTTTCTATAACATCAGGAAATGGTTAGATATTCCAGTCTTCTCGGATAGGGACGAATAAATGGAGGTCCCGTCTCCTGCAGGGTTGGGGTCGGAGACGTTAATTTCCCACACACGAGATTACTGTGTGATGGATGTCCTCCCCTGGGGTAGGATGGGTGGGAAGGTGAGATCGATAGACTGAAGCGGCTGCCAGAGGCGCCTGATATGCTGACGTCTGTTCTCAACCTTTGCACTGCACCCGTAATTCAGCCTCTGGGCTGCAAGTGGTCAGATATAAACTATATTCATATTCATTTGAGCGATTTGGTAGATTTTGCGTTGAGTGTTAGTTTACTGTATAAGAAGGAGACATATATACAGTAAGTTAACACTCAACGCAAAATCTACCAAATCGCTCAAATTCGCCATTTACAACCACCGAAACGACAAAAAAGTCTGCATTTCACACATTTTACACTTGTTTGGGAAGGTTGTAGTCGATATTGTCCGAAAATATACCGACTAAGTATGTTGTAGAAGGATGTAGCAACGTGCGAAATTTACAAGAGGGTATCGCGCTTCATACATTCCTCATACAACACGCCTAGTCGGCATATTTCGGACAATATAGATGACAACCTTTCCCAAACAAGTGAAAATGTGTGAAATGCAGACTTTCGTGTTTTCGATTTGACTTCACATTACCCGCTAGAGCCATTCCTCTTTAAACTCGGTCGTGGGGCAGGATGGCGGCCGATTTTCCGTATTTTGACTAGCCACAGAAAATTAAAGATTTGAAGAAATTAAAAAAATTTTTCACAGATATACTCCAAAAAATAAGCTTATTTCGTTAAGCGAAAAAAATTTTGGGTTTAGGTGCACTTTAAATCTACAATAGATTCAGCAGTATTGCGCCGAATTACGTGGCTTGTAGTCGTTCCCGGGAACTTAGCTGAGGCTGGTTTCGGTCGATGTTATTTAGTGTGGACACGCCACCAAATACTATCTAACATCTACCGAAACCCAACCAGATCTCTGCAGTGGTTCTGAAAAAAAAATTAAATAAAAAATTTAAAAAAACTCTAAATAAAATAAATCGAGCAAGAGTGTGTGAAGCTCGCTGGTAAGTCACCAAATTTGGCCTTAACTTGGGTGACTGTTGTGTTGAAGCAGAAAACAAACTGGTTTCTAGCATCACACACAAGACTCTTGAGGAACTGAGACTGTTGGACTTAAGATTGACTCCAGCAACAGCTGCGACACTCGGTCGATCACTTCCTGAAATGTCGTCTCTAACGGAATTCTGTCTAGAAGGGAGGAAGGGGAGCACTGTACAAGTGGAGGACATGAAGGCACTTTTTGGAGGATTTAACAAAACATTTCCGTCTTTAGAGCGTCTCGTGTTCTAAATAATAGATAAAAAAAGCGCTTATTGATGTAATAGCAACATTCAATTAAATGTTTACTCATATCATAATGCAATTGATAATTATGCTGAGCCCAATTATGTAGAAAAAAACTCTTTCAAATGAATTTAACCAAGATGTTTTCAAGTATTCCACTTTTATTCCAATTACTTGTAACGTTAACTTGTTGCAAAAAAAAATTCAGCTCTCATAAAATGGGTATCATTGGTCTTGAAAAATTAATTTGACTCAACTAATGAATTTTCCTTGTTGTTTTCTTTCATATCCTGCCACTGACATGTGAATGATCACAAATTCTGCAGTGAAAGTTTTTTAGTCAGAAGACATCAAAAAACTCATCGGGATGATTGTCTCTGATTCTGGAAAAAGATGACTTGTCATTGGGATAGCCATCAACAAAGTTGTCACTCCAGTTTTACGAGATGTTGTCAAACAAAGAATGGACACTCATTACACAAACCTGGAGACATAATGCAGAGGTCTGACCACACCCTGTACCCTGGCGATGCTGACTTGTCATCAGGTTAACACTGATCCCAACCTGGGAAGATTGAAATTTCAGAATATCAACAACAATCTGATGAACCATGGCAATCATACCAGCTTGTACAACCACACTGTGAACAATTCAGTAGACCTGGCCAAGTTGTATTTGCGGGACAAACATCTTGCTGAGCTTTCAGCCTTTGATTAGTCACTGGACATGACTGCTATCCTTCAACTGTTGCAGTTTAGTAACTACCATCCAGCTGCTATTTTTCCTGTTGCTATTCAAACATCAGCTGATTATGTCAGGAAAGATGTGAGGAACAAGTGGGGCCATTTTGATGTGACAGAATGGACGGAAGCTTTCTTCAATGATTGCCTCTCAAAGCTGGAGACCCTGGTAAGAAGTCTGGGGCTGACTGGTGGTATGGAGAAGAACACATTGGATCAATTATCTGATTGGCGAGGGAAAGGTATGATTACCTATGTTTTATCCGTTTCTTTTTTTTTCATATGCTAAATATTATAATATCTCACATGTCAACTAAAACAAATTGTTCTGTCTCCTCATCTGTTTGCGAGGGTGTGCCCTTGGAACATCAATTTATATGTCATCAAGTGTCTAATATTGCGCTTCTTCAGTAGTACACTTATGAGGTGCAGTGATTATGATGAAATTGCAAGCCTCCAAATTTTCTCAATTTGTCCGATTGCTTGTTTCTTTGTAGGTTGCCAGCTGTCTATGGGTCACGCTGTGGACAATGATCTTCTTTCTCTGGTAAAAACAGAAGGGAATGATATCATCAAGGACTTGACTTTGCAGAGCGCTCAGCTTTTCCAAGTCCAGAAAACAGGTGCTGTCCTTAAAGTAAGGCTAGATGATGACGAAGCCACCAGGAAAAAAGAGATGAAACTTATCCTGGGAAGACTTACGGTCATTGAAAAAAACCTCGGAGAGGAATTCTTGAGAAGAATTCAAGGAGTGGAAGAAAAAGTGGAGCAACTTGAGCAAAGAGCGACCAGGACGGATCAGAAAGTGGACCAACTGGGGCAAGGTATCGGCGACAGAATGAACCAATCAGAACTTAGAGTGGAGAGTGAGAAACCAGGTAAGTCATACTGAGATTACAGAAGGTCAATGTGCATTTGACCGTCGTCCGTGCACGGGCATGGGGAATTTAGAACTTGCCTGGCCGAGGTGAATATTTTGAATTGGAAGTGTTTCATCTTTCCAGCAGAATTAAAGTGTTAGATACTTAGGTATGCAGGTGTTAAAAGGGTAAAGAGCTTACTATTGCAAGCAAATGGCTAAGAAGAAGGGGTCTACAAAATCTATGTCTTCAAGCTCGGTCGAATGTGTAGATAGTCACGGTCGCTGATTTTTCCTTTTACAAAACAATTCGCCATCAAATCCAGTACTTGGCAAACGCATTTAAACTCTATACTGGCCTTTAGGTACGGGTCTAAAGAGTTACTGATGTTTATTTTTGTTTTATTCTGATGTTGACCCTTTCCCGAAACCACCGAATGAAAACCCCCTCACACATTCCTCACCACCTCCTATAAGGGGAGGGGGGTGGTGAGGGGAGTGTTCAGGCTTTAAATTCATAGACGGAGATTCTCTTTAAGTTCAGTGCTGTGGAGATTTGCTGAGCATCAGGGTTTTCATGCGGTGGTTTCGGGAAAGGGTCAACATCAGAATAAAACAAAAATAAACATCATTGATTCTTTCAACCATCGGCAAGGGGTCTTACACGCTCTGTAAATAAAACAGATAACCTTTTTTTCTGACATTTTGTTCTTGGTTAGAACCTAGAAGAAAACATGTTTTGGCCAATTCAAAAGATAAGTGTTCACCATAGAATGCTTTCTTTTAACTTTTGGTTCGATGTCTTGTGGATTGAGAGATGTCTTTTAAACATTGTGTGAAGTCTTTCTTTAGTTGTAATTTTCATTTGAGCCATAAGAGAAATATGTGATCATGGTTGTCAGGCGAATTTCAAACGGTAACTTCCACCACCGTTAATAGATGGCATCAACGTTTGCTTGTAGTGTCTTTCCTGGAGCCTCTGTCGCCTTTATGCAGCAGAACGATTGCTGGTCAAGGGCGTGATGACTCTAAGGACGAGACTGATTTGATTCTATGAACATTTACCGGTGCAACTAAAGAGAAAGAAGTTAAAAGGGAGGGAAAAAAAAGAAACGCAAACTTTAGGGAGTAGTTCAGTGAAGCTCCATATTTCTCCAAAAAACGATACTTTCTCAGTAACCTGTAGATCATTACCAACACCATCATCTAAACATGTGAATGCCGTAATTTAGAATGATTACTGTAAATTCACATGTTACTGCCAGTTCGATGATTTTGAATACTTGAAATTATCGTTGTATGGGTTTTGTAGCTATTAGTTGCAAACATTAAGTTTGTTTCAAACTTCTTTGTTTGTCTGTTTGGGTGAACGAGTCATTCAGTAAACTCAGCTGCCAACTACTGCCAGCTAATAATTCTGAAACTGAATGTTTACATGAAAATGTCAACGATTCTATTTGTTTTCTCCAAACAGAAGTACTTCTCTTTGATGTTCAAATTTGTCGAAGTAAACTTGCAGAGCATTACAAAAGAACTGCCACGGTGCCCACCTCTGTGTGGTCCAAAAAATCTGCCGTGAACATTCACCAGATCTACACTCGACTGTCCTGGGTGAAAGAGGAACAACCCCCAGATGGGTCATCACGGGTTGAACTGAATCACTACACTGATGTTCTCGCTGAAAACAAGAACGGATTACCGTCAAACAGGATACTCGTGCAAGGGCAGATTGGAATCGGGAAGAGCACGTTTGTGAAGAAACTGGCTATGGACTGGGCTGAACTTGACGAAAACCGGTTGACAGATGAACAGAGAGCTATCCTGAAGAAGTTCGAGCTTGCTGTTGTTATTGATCTCAAAAAAGTATCCAAACACCAAAGCCTCAGAGATGTCATAAGAGCGTCTCATATTTTTGCTGAGGAGGACACAGCCATGAAAGACGGCCCACTGAGTTATATCACCCAAAACCAAGACAAAGTTCTCCTGGTGTTTGATGGTTACGACGAGTATCATTATGCCTGGAACTCTGAAATATTTGAGATATTCAGAGGAAATAAACTGAGAAACTGTTGTGTGTTGATAACAACTCGAATTTCCAAAGCTGACGAGCTGAAAGAATTTCAGAACGCGCATGCTGAGATCACTGGTTTCAGTGAAAAGGATAGAAATTAATGCCTTTTATGATGAGAATGCTTGGAGACAAAACACAAGCACAAGAGTTATTGGTGCATCTCTACAAGCAAGACCTGGAAGATCTGGCAAGAGTTCCACTACTTCTACTTTTCTTTTGCACTTCGTGGAAAAAGGGAAAGTTACAAAGGTTTCCTGACTCCAAAACAAAATTGCACGTAGCGATAGTCCAGTACATTTTGGATCATAATGAAGGGAAGTGTACTTCTTCTAACTTTCGCAAAGTTGAAGATTTCAAAGAGATTCTGGTTGAAATCGGAAAGGTGGCTTTAGAATGTCTGTTGAATGACGATCATGTATTCGAGTACGATCAACGGTTCCTTGCCATCCTTTGTGAAGAAAGTCGGATTATGGGCTTACTTCAAGTCAATGAGTATGCAGAAAATATTCGACCAGCAGGAATGGTATCGTTTATTCACAAGAGCATACAAGAGTTCTTAGCAGCGTGGTATATCACCTACCGATGTGTCCCTGAAGGAAATCTCGGGGAAATTAACGACCGCACTCAAACCTTGGACTAGCGCTGCTCTTTGGAAAATGTCTTTAAGCTCATTTGCGGTTTGTCAGATGGTGGATCAGTAAAAGCTTTTGAACGCTTGACACGAGTAAGAGTATGTGACTCAGAGCTGAATTTTTCAAGGACAATACCTGATGAACAAAGCGAGACAGACGTGACACTTTGTGACGTCACTGACCAGCATAGAAGGTTCTTTAATCTTGTTTACGAATCCTTTAATGAAGTTGAATCAAAAACTGAACTTTTTAGACTTTTCTTAAATTGCTCCGAGAGGATCATTTTTCTTCCGCCGTATGGAAGATCAATTAGTGACACTGTGCCGGAACGGAAAATTTTAAATGAAGTTTCAATTCGTGGTGTGGTGTTCTATGATCGCTGGTGTTAAGACAAAATGACCGCGCTCTACGAGTCGCTTGATTTTCTCGATTGCTTACGTATTCCGCTAAAAATAACTGAGAATTCAGCGGCTGTTTCAGTTGAAGAACTTTTGAAGTAATTCGAAGCAGTCAAATGTAACTCTTGTGAATTCCGTTGCATCCTTCATTTCGACAGTAGTCACTCACTGTTTTACTTCACTAAACTGCGACTGTGGTGTGATGACCATGCTAAAATGTTCACTGAGAATTTTACTCCATCTCATTCCACAAGTTTGTGTCCAGAGCCGTCATCTCTGAAATTCCCTAGATATCTAAACATTGGTCCAGAGGTTGACGAGGAAATATTCCGCTGTTTTCGTACAATAATTAGAGATTGTAAGTATTTGGAAAGCATTGTAATGTGTCAGTTGAATGAGAGCGTTTTGGAATGCCTGGAACAAATAACAAATCCTCTTACGTGTCGGTTGGTGCTTGGAAGCGTTATCCGTTTCCATTCGTTGACATCTTCTGAAGTATTGAAACTCGCCAGTTTGTTGCCACGGTTCAACAACCTCATCAAATTTTGCCTTAACTTTTATGACTGCTGTGCTGAAGCAGAAAACAAACTGGTTTGTAGCATCACACACGAGACTCTTCAGGAACTGACACTGTTGAACTTGAGAATGACACCAGCAATAGCCGCGGCACTTGGTCGGTCACTTCCTGAAATGTCGTCTCTTGAGAAACTCTGTTAATAGAGAGGAAGGAGAGCATCGTACAAGTGGAGGACATACGGGCACTATTTGGAGAATTATTCTACAATATTTGGAGAATTATTCTCAAAGTTTATCGAGAGTTCAGCATGCAGGCATATTTTTTTTTTCGCATTTTGTTGTGTTCAGGATCTTGTGAAAAGAGTTTAACAGATTTTACAATTTTTTCTGTAAAGGTCACGGTGCTCTGTCGATAGCTTCCAGAAATGTCTTCCTTATATAGAATTACTTATTTATCAGGGATGGTGGGAGGTTCTCTACAAGTTAGGGAAGTAAAGACATCAGTTAGTGATAGCTTTTTCTATGTAATGTATTCGAGATTAAGCTTTATTTTTTGTACGAGCAACGCATGTACATTTTCAGAATGACAATGATTGACCCGAGTATAAAAAATGACAAAGATTTAACTTCAAAGACTTAGAGTCACCATCATTTATAAAGATATCATAGTTTACCGGCATATTTCGATTTTTTAGTTCTAATCATTTTCGGGTTTAAGGTCGTGCAGCCGATATTTTTACCTTTGCATTGCTAATATTTCAATGGTCATTTTTTTGCGACGGCCGTAAGGAAGTTAAAACGACGTAAAGGATGAAAATATGCTAAGATCATTCAGTGGGAAGTGATTTATTTTTATTCCTTATTACATTAATTTTGAAATCACTGGTGGTCCCTGTAATCTGATTGGTCCTAACTGGTGTGATTTATTCCCAAATCGCACCATTTTTTGCTCTAAATCGCACATTTTACGCTTGACTGAGTTTTTGACACATGATGTCAAAGTCTTTCTGTTTTACATACAAAATAAGATGTAAACGCGTTTTTGGTTCCACTTTTTATTTAAAATCCGGCTCAGTACTGCATCAGTAAAATATTTGAATTGACCAAGTCCTGTATTTGGGCGATTTCAAAATGGATGTAATAAAGTGGTAATTGAACCTCGTGTCAGGCAATTTTGGTCTGAAATCATACTTGTGATTTCAACTGATTGAACTCATGCTGCGCGCTCGTTCGATTTTGAAATCACGCGTATGATTTCAGCCCAAATTGCACTCTACTCTGTTTAATTACCATTATTTATTATTCCCTGTAAATAGCTAGGATACAAGAAAAATCTGTTTCTATTACCACTTTATTTATAATGTTTTAATTGAATTGAATTGAATTGAATCTTTATTAAGGTAGAAGATAAATAATCACATATCCTATGTTACAACATTAAAAGAAACTATATATATAAATTAAAGAGAAAGTCAAGATAAAAATTATAAGACTAGATTATGTTTAAAAATTAAGCGGTTGACAAACGTGTTTTTGAACCTATCAGTGTTTATTTTAGGATGGTGACTTGTCTCTTTCCTCAGATTGTACTTGGTTGATTTCTTTTTTGGCATTATAGCTCTTAAAGGGTGTATTGTATTATTAAAAACATTCTTGAAGATACGTGTGTCTTGTTGCTCTAACAATTCATAGACATTAATGTGGTCGGATGTATACTTTGGCTTAGAAGATCGATCTAAGAAACATTGGATTGTTGTTAATTCGGAATTAAAGCGCCAAATACGGGCAGCCCGTATAATATATTTGGTAGAACCAGATTTAGAAACAGATGGTCTACTTCGGCCTGATTGTACCCTTCTTTCCTTAAAGATCTTAAAATGAACAGGCACTTGTTTGCTTTGATTAGTTTTTCCCGAATATGTGTTATAAACCTACTATCCTCCTGAAATGTTACCCCTAAAATAGTAAGCTCTTTTGTCTGTGGTATTCCAGACACAATAGGAAACTCTATTGTACAACCTTTCTTGCGGAAAATGATTTCCTTGCACTTAGATGGATTACTACTCATATCATTACTTCTACACCACTGGGAAAACTGATTAATCAGTGCGATAGAATTGTCATTATCACTTATCACAGGCGAGATAATGGTTGTATCATCTGCATATATTACCAGCACGCTCTTATTGTCCAAGTGAATCTCTAAATCACTGAGAAAGACATTGAATAAGTGCGGCCTGCTGACGCTCCCTTGGGTGGTACCTTTGTTGACACTTTTCCATTTACCAATAAACCCATTGCTAATGACTCTCTGCTGCCTGTCTTTCAAAAAGCTTAGATACCAGTTAACTATATAAGGGTTTAGGGAGAGTTGGTTCAATTTGTGTGAGAGGAGATCGTGTTTCACACTGTCAAAAGCCTTGCTGAAATCCATAGCAAATAGGCGTAGCCCGTTACACTCTGGGATATCAAGATATTGATTGACAGTATGTTGGATAGTCAGTAGAGCATTGGTACAGCTCCCTCCCTCTATGATTGCAAACTGTGAGATCCCAGAATGTTCATCGAAGGTCTCCCTTGCGTATTTTTCTTATCAAGAGTGGAATCAGTGTTCATTTAGAATTGGCTTTTTGATCAAGGTGCTCCCAAGATTTTTCAAAAGGCGATTAAATATAACAAGTTTAAAACAAGAAACAACGCCCTGCCATGAAATTGTAAAGAATTAGAAAGAGGTAAGCTTGAGTCGCCTGTATTGAAGATGATCTGTGGAATGAAAAGAGAATCAGAATTAATATCTCGATCTTTTAAAAGTTAATTTAAAATTAATTACTTCACTCAGTACAATGTTAAATATTGACGGATTTATTGCCTTTAATTTACTGAAAAAATCGTATAGCTCTTACTTCAGAAGTATGATCCGAACCATTTGTTAAAAGTTCTGCTCAACAATCCTTGTTATGGGGAAAAAACGAAAATTGAGACAAAATGAAATTGTGTAACTTAAATCAGCTTGTTTCTGTGCGAGTTGCCAAGAGAGTTCTCAGTGCCACATAGGTCATGCCCCTAAGATATGAATTCCCCACCTCTCCCCCCCCCCCAAGAATGAGAATCCCCCAGTGTGAGCTCCTCCAAATATATTCCTACCCAAACCCCTTACCATGTTTGACCCAAGGGAGTTTATAACAGGCATTTTACAGTTTGTAAAATTTGATTTCAGCAGCCTAGCAGTTTGAGGAATGTAGTGCTGGTTGATCACCTGGTAAGCAAAAGTCATTTGAGATCCACTTGGAACGATGCTCGCCAGAACAGGAGGTGCTGGGCGATGGAAAGAATATGCGCTCCCTAGAAAATTCAAGAAAAATTTGTGTTATAAATCTTAATTGCCTACACACGGATTTAATTATAGATTGACTAGTGTCTAGGTAAATAACGTTCACATTGCCTTGCGGGGGAGGGGGGGAGGGGTTATATTATATTTTACAGGTTTCCTTTTTCATACCTTTTGAGGGGTTTGAATTTGATTTAAAACTCTTCATAGCTTCAAGATCTTTTGCTGTTACTGGAGAGTTTTTAACTTTAAGACATCCACCATTTCTTGATAGAGTGTCAAACCATGACGGTTGAGGGTCAAAGTAATCTTTGCCTGGTTGGAAGAAAAAAGATAAATGAAAATCAAACAGTGCATGGAAAAAGCTATATCGATTGCAAGTGTCCAACTGTTTTGTCACGTATTAGCATACATTGCTTTCGCTGTGGACTACTGGCTGTGTGCAATCGCATAGCAAGTTTCATTCCTTTTACCTTTAGCTGCTTCAGTGGAGAGCTTTAAATTTGATTTAACATTCTTCATAGCTTCAAGATCTCGTGCTGTTACTGGAGAGTTATCAACTTTGAGACATCCAAATTTGTTTGATAGAGTGTCAAACCATGACGGTTGAAGGTCAAAATAGTCTTTGCATAATTGAAAATAAAAACCAAAAAAAAAAACTAAAGAAATGAAAATCATAGTACATGGAAGAACACGTTCTCAAACGTTATCAACATTCAAAAGTTTTCAGTTTAAAGTGCCTCTTCTCGTCTTGAGGATGGAATATTATATTAAGTTGAATTTTTTGTGAAATGGGGGTCGTATTTTAAATCAGACCCGTAAGTTATGATTTCGCCCATGGCGTGAACCGCAATCTTAACCGCTTTTTTTCATCTTTCTGGTCTTTAAAAGCACCGATTCATTTTCAGGGAAAGGTGGTGCAGACCCTCGATCTCTCCCCATCTCTATTCCCTTACGCATCCCTGGAGTTCATGAAGACAAGGCAGTCGTACAAACCGCGTGGTCACCACTCGGTTGAGTAGACGCCATCGCCACTCACCATTAAATATTTGTGGTTCACTCTGGGATTCTTCTGCTTTTATTTCATTCTTTATTACACTGAAAATAATGCCGCCCTCTAGCTCGTCAATGTTCATCCTCGCCTTCTGTAGCTTTTCATCCATTGTCGCCATGTGCTTGACAATATCAAAATTATTTCTCCGTCCCTTTTGCTGCAGTTGTGACAGTTTTTTCTTTAGATAAGCAATTTCTTTGTCTCTTCCCCAGAGAGTTTCCTTAAGAAAGCCGATCTCCTTCTTCCTAGCTGTTAAAAATATGAATATTACAAATACTCGAAATAAAAGATAGGTTAATTTTAAGTTTAGAACGATGAGTCAGATCAGGAAAACATAACACTAACTGAACTGCTCATGACGGAACGAGAAAGGGGATTGGGGCAAGGGGAGGTGGTGGTGGGGGGGGGGGGGGTAAAAGACTTGTTGTTAGGGAAACAGAGTTGAGTCTTGGCATCCTTTAATTAAATGGCTTCTCAGTCCGCACGCGCTTTTCTAATCTTGCATGCGTCATTACACAAAACTAACCGGTAATCTCTGTTTTAAGGTAGTTGATCTTCTGCGTTAGTTGTTCCTCTTCTCTCACATTCTGAAATCAATTTTGTAAGCTCATCAATTTTAAAATTAAGTAAACAAAAAAAATGAGAACACAATGCGTCGACTTACGGCGGATAGATAGTGGAATGCCACGGAGTGACGTCATAATCTAATGATTTTAGTCGCGCGCACTTTTTCCGTCTTCTCTTCACGAAGGAACCTTTTCAAACTCACCTTAGCATCTTCGATCCAAAAAATTTCCTTTTGCTTTTAAAGTTTCTCCGATGTTGAACGGACTTAAGTTTGAGCTTAGTTTGGGCGTTGGGAGGAAACTCAAATTTGATTCAAATTGAACCAATTACGAACTATTTTCTTAGCTCATATATCGAATAAAGTCAACTTACGCGTCCGACGAAAAAATCACTTAAGATTTTTCTTCGTGCTCCTTTCTATAACAAGGTCTGACTTAATTGCACCAAACATTTAATTTAAGCGAAAAACAAACAGCCGTAATGATTGGGAAACACCCACCTCATTAACCATGATCCTTACCCCATGAGAGGCCTCCAGAGGCTCATGATAACTCTCAGCGGAACGATTAGTGACATTGACTTCTTCATCAACTATTCTCGCAGAACTGGATTTCTTCACGGACTCTTGCTGACCTGAGATCTTTTTGTTCATTTTGCAACTATTATCTTCACTCGAAGTATTTGATAAACACGAAAAATTCATTCTCTTTCACTTTGCTTCAGTAAGAACCGAGCTCTTGGTGCGAAAAAAAGTTTCGATTTGTTTATGACTGGTTGCATGGTAACGCGTTTGTGCCGTCACCTCTTGACATCTCGCCGGAGTTGAAGCGTTAAGCATGGGCACTAAAGTTTTATTGAAGCGTCGAAACCAGATTAGAAATTAAAGCTCTTTTACAAGTGTTAAATGGTACAAAAAGCTGAAAATATTGTTTACAGCTCATCAATTACCCATGCGTCATCGAGTCATCTTTGATATGCCTCTGGTCCATCTTCTCACCCATTAGTTCTGGTTCTCCTTTTCACGCACAAATCTTTTAAGACAGTCAGTGCGCTCGGGAGCGCTTAGCAGACTTGGCACCACGATCTCCTACCAAACGGCGTGTCGGCAGTTGACGCAGAATCTATTTTAGAGGAACTTATATCCTGGATTTTGGGTACACGCAGAGCATGCGTGCAGGCATTCGGTGCAATGATCTTAGGCAAGCCTTTCTGCCACGTCTTTTTTGTAGAGACTTCGAGCGTGCTGTTCGAACGTGAAAATCCGGAGGATGCAAAAAAAATCACATTACCGAAGGAGCTTTCGCCTTCGAGAAATTGGTCTCTCATTCCTGGCTAAAGGCCATCTTGCACAACAATCGACTCTGCTTTTTTCATCTTCACGAATCTCGCATTTGACTGATCTCGCTCAGTGCAGCTATTAGCTCCCCCAAGCGCTGTAAAAGAGGGTTCACCGTTCTTTCAACGGTTAGTGGATAGAAAAGTAACGTCAAACAATTTATCCACTTCACCTTAGGGCCCCGCCTCAAGGCAGGGCGACGAGAAATTGGTCTACAGATTCATTCAACTGTTCTCCTCCTCGGAAATCTTTAGTAAAAGGCGAAGGATTTATGCGTGGTGAAGGAAAACCAGAGTAAAGGGTATTTAGTATGCAACAGCGGTATGTCGAAAATGACTCGCTAACACAAGTGGGGTTTATAAATATCATTTTCGCGCCTGCGCACTAAATTCTGAGATATGTGAAAGCTTTGGAGTTATAGGAAACATAGAATTTGCGTAGAAGTATAGGCCGTGTCTGAAATAGATGACATCTTTCAGGAAAACGATGGGAACGGCACCGACCAAAGTAATCGGTTTTAAGACAATTTGACATTGAAATTGGAATTGAAACCACGTTAGTGAAGGAACTCTTACTCTCTCATTCCTGACTAAAGGCCATATTGCGCAACAATCGACTTAGTGTTTTGTCTCTGCAATCTGAGCTCATCACAGATCTTAGATCCCATTAGCGTCAGAGAGGGTTCACCGGTCTTTCAACTGCTGGTGGTCATTAATGAACTCACCTTAACGCGAGAGATCACTCGCTAGCGTGGTTTCTCACATTCTTTTAACTTTCGCGTTAAACCACTTTGCGCGAAGTCCGCATGGATAGAATTCAAAATTTCCCTAATATAGACTTTTGCGTCAACTGTCGGAACGCCGTTTGGTATCAGATCAGAGGTACCGAATCCTCAAAGCGCTCCCGTTGGCTGAAATGTTTTAAAAGAAGAAGGCTTTCTCCCATTACAAAGAAGAAGCAAGCCATCTAAGAAGAAAATGAGGGGTAAAGCTAAAAAAGTAATGAGACAATCACCCCTATCTTCACTTCTCAGAGGTCGGATAATCATTGTTCATTTAGATAACTGATAAAAGTGTGTTCATTCTAATAGGAAACAATGTAGGTATCATTGGCCCCAAATTCTACTTATTTGATTTTCTTTCGATTCTACTTTCTTATTTTTCCAGCAAATTTCACATGTGAATGAGCTTGGAACAGATTTTAAATTTCCGTAAGCGCCCCCAGGGAGGATTTACTGGCTCATTAAATCTCAATTACCTTTTACATCTCTTCTACTTCATTTAGGGAGCCCCGCTTCAAGGCAGGGCGACTCAAAAATTGATTAGAAACTCAACCTACTGTTCTCCCCCACGGAAATCTTTAGTAAAAGGCGAAGGATTTGTGCGTGATGAAGGAAAACCAGAGTGAAGTACGAGAAAGATGTAAAGTGGTATGTCGAGGATAACTCACTGGCGCAAGTGGCGTCTATATTTATCAGTTATGCGGCTGCGCACCAAATGCTAAGAAAAGTAAAAGTCTTAATAAACCGTCATACGAAACATAAAATTTTCGTACAGTCACAGGTGGTGATGTTTTCCAGGAAAAGGATGAGAACGACCCCGACTTAAGTAATGTTAAGGACACTTGGCTCCTTTCCTGTCCGCTCTATTGTACTTTTGGAGCCCATCAATATGCAGGGCGACGAAAAAGAAACTGAAGCACTCATCCATGCCTAGCCACTAGAATTTTATTAAGCGTCGAAACCAGATTAGAAATTAAAACTCTTTTACAAGTGTAAAATCGTACGAAAAGCTGGAAATATTGTTTACAGTTCATTAATTGCTGTCCACGATGTTAAAAAAAAAGAAGGCTTTCCTTCAATAGAGATCATAGATTTTATGTTACGAAGATTTTCTCCCAACTGCCTTCGAAATTCCTCATTGAGTTCTGAGTCCACTTTTAGATTTTTTAGTCCGTTCGTAATGTTTGAACCATCTCTCTCTCCGTCGCATTTCTATACTAGGGCTTCAAATGTATGTAAGTCGGACACTTAGTCCAATTGAAATATTTCCTGTCAGGCCTTTAAAGGGGCAGGGTCATGGGCCAATTGAGAATCTCCGAGAAGTTTTTCAATAGCATCAAAGACAGCCTGTTTGTCTTCATCTGTTATTTCTAGCTTCGGCACGCGAGCCCACTTTGTATTACATGCTTTTCGAACGTCGTCGATTAGAGGCTATGGAATGGTAAATTGTTTGCACCAGTACATGATGTTCAGGATAGCAGTAATATCCATGTCGTCCGCACCATTTATAATGAAGCCTGGACCAAAATCAGGAACGTACAGCTTAGCTATTTCCCAAGGACCAAGATTCGGATCCGTCTACTTCCTGGGGTCACTTTGTTTAGAAAAACGAGGTAAATTCTGAGTACAGATAGTAAAATCTAAGAATCCATTCTCCAAATGAAATAGATCCCAAGTTGCTATATCCAGTCTTCACCCCGATTTTCCATTTTTTTCAATGAATTTTGGAGAAACGGGATTAATTCTGCGAATTCATCCACAAGTGGCTAACACGCTCAGTTCCCATATGATGATCTTTACCCCGATTTCCCATTTGATCAGCGAATTCGAGAAAAATGGAGTAAATTCTGAGCCTTCATGTTACAAGTGAATAATACCCGAAGTTCCCATATGCATGCCCGAATTTCCATCTTTTTTTTCAGTGAATTTGACAAAAAAAGGGTTAAAATCTAAGACTTCATTCCCCGAATTAATAGATCCCAAGTTGCCATAGCCAATCCCCAACCCGATTTTCCATAAGTTCCCATATGCCACTTTTACCCCGATTTCCCATTTGATCAGCTAATTCGAGAAAAACGGGGTGAATTCCGGAGCCTTCATGTTACAAGTGAATAATACGCGAGGTTCCCATATGCTATCTTTACTCCGAATTTCCATGTTTTTTCTTTGCAGTGAATTTGACAAAAACGGGGTGAGGTCTAAGAGTTTATCCTCCGAATTAAATAGATCCCATGTTGCCATAGCCAATTATTAACCCGATTTTCCATTTTTCTTTCAATGAATTCTAGAAAAACGGGATGAATTTTGAGAATTCGGCCCACAAGTGGCTAGTACCCTAAGTTCCCATATGCCATCGTCACCCCAACTTTCCATTTGATCAGTGAATTTCAGAAAAACGAGGTAAATTCTGAGCATTCATGCCGCAAGTGGATAATACCCGAAGTTCCCATACGATATCTTTACCCCGATTTTCAATTTTTTTTCAACAAGTTCTAGGAAAACGGGGTAAAATCTAAGAATCCATCCTCCCTGATGAAATAGATCCAAACTTGCTATATCCAGTCTTCAACCCGATTTTCCATTTCTTTTTTCAATGAATTCAGGAGAAACGGGATTAATTATGCCATCTTTATCCCGATTTTCCATTTGATCAGCAATCGAATTCGATCGAATTCGAGAAAAAAGGAGTAAATTCTGAGCCTTCATGTTACAGGTGAATAATACCCGAAGTTCCCACATGCTATCTTTATCCCGAATTTCCAATTTTTTTTTCAGTCAATTTGACAAAAAACGGAGTGAATTCTAAGCGTTCATCCTCCGAATTAATTAGATCTCAAGCATCCTCGGAGACCCAGGGGCTGTGCCGTTCGATTTCAAGTTAAACGACTCACAGCCCCTGGGTCTCCGAGGATGGATCTCAAGTTGCCATAGCTAGCCAATCTTTAACCCGATTTTCCATTTTATTATGAATTCTAGAAAAACGGGATAAATTCTACGAATTCATCCGCAAGTGGCTAACACGCTAAGTTTCCATATGCCATCCACTTTACCTGGTTTTTCCATTTGATCAGCGAATTCTAGAAAAACAGGGTAAATTCTCTGAAATTTATCCTTAAGGTCCTGAAGGTGGAATATATCCTAATGATTTGCCATCAGCCATCTTTACCCGATTTTCGATTTGATCATTATGTGAATTTGTCGTAAACGGGGTAAATTATGACAAATCCACCCAAAAGTGCAACAAATCCGACAATAATTTAGAAACAGTACTAAAAAAAGAGCAGCTTAAATCAGCGGAACCGGACCGTAATGAAATTTAGAGACAGAGCTAAGGCAAAACTTCTGTGATTGAAGGAAGACTTCGTGACGCAGACAAATTATCACAACTTTGACCTCTCAGTCGATCTCACCTCCGGCAGATCAGCGAAGCGTCAAAAATATCTAATTTTATGCCGACGAACCATAATCTACGATCTTCAACTATTAAAGAAAATAAAACAATTGTGATATGGGTAAAAAGTTGTCATTGAAGTCGCAAGTCGAACAATGACGTCTGCAAATAAAGCAAGACTGCAAATAAAGCGTGAACAATAACGCATCCTTTGGTCAAAAGTCGCTTTGTTATTTACGTAGCAGTTGCTCTTCCACGTTTAGGACGTTTAGATTAGAAGAACGATGCGATCACACGGCGTTAACGAAGGAGCGATAGAACTTCAAGAAAACATGCGAACAGCATCTTTTAGAAGTTGCTCATACGTGTCAAATTTTCTACTTATCCCAACCCCCTTGAATGAGCACTTTTGCTTGAAGACATAACTGCAACGGAGTCTCTTAACCAGTCCCAAGCCACGTGTCGCTCTATAGATCACAGGATGTGATTGGCCATTGTATCATATTACGTCACAGGACATATCTGCAACAAGAGGACATACATCTTACCTTTGTTTACATGTCGGCCATTTTGAATCGTGCTTTCACGAATAGGTGTGGGACCAAGTAACTCTTTCAGCATTCAAATTCTTCATATGGCCTTGGAATTGTTTGGAAGACAAGGCAAGCAAAACACGACAGCACAACAACAAGGCAATGTAAACTAGTAGGTATCGAGCATAGTTGGTGAAAGACATTAACGCAAATTATCCAAAATTACCATGAGATCGTCGTCCTCGTTTTCCGACATTTTATAGTGCCATGTGACTTGGGGACGACATGACTTTTATACTGCGAGAAGCGGCCTTTGTGTGTTTTGTGATGTCCTGATGTGACATTAGTTTACGGGTATGAACACTCTTTTTTCATCCTTAAGACTCGTTTTTTTATTACCCTCAGTCTGTATTTTACCCCGGTCTGCAGTCCGCAGTCTGCGTTTTACACTGACCATTATTCTAAGCATGCTGACCAGGTAGAGCTCACGTTCTTATCTTTTCTACAACGTTTTTGAATCTAAATCATTACTTGCATTGTGAATATGTCATAAATCCACAGAACAGTAGCTGTATTTTTATTTATTACACCTTATATATTCTCTATATTGACTTGTCAGGACAAAGTGACCTTCACTTAATGTTTGCAGACATGATTTGCAATTTTCTGTGCATTATTGATTAAAGCAAAATTTCATAGCATCTTAGACAGATGTCTGCCTTGAATCAGCCGCTCTCTGATCTATCTCACTGTTCTCTGGCGATAAACGAAAAAAACACATTCCTTTAAAGCTTTGTGCTGGTTAGAGCCTTTTACTGGTTAGATGAATGATTGTTTCACGGACACCAAGTAGAGAGCTCCTAAGTGGATAGAATTGTTTTAGCAGAATTGTTTCTGCAGTTATTATCCTTTTTACTTCCAAGATCTATATGAATTATAGTGATCATGCATCACTGTCAGTGTTCTATTTTTTAAAATTATAGACTTGAAAAAATTGCCCTCATTCTAATTAGCTAAAAAGAGTGTAGATCTCTAGTAACTTTGGATGAAAACTTGTTATTAACAAATAGCGCTTTTTCAAATTAAAGCATGTTCAAGGTGTGCTCAGATTTTGCCTGCCAGGTTTCAGCAATTGAGTTCTGTTTGATGCTGAGCTTTCATAATGGAAGCTGATTTTTATTGAACAGCTAGTTTACCTTTTAAAATCAATTGTCACATACTTCCAAGTTCATAGTTGAACTAATTTTCAATGATGATCTTTGACAAATTTAGCCAATCAGTTGAGAGATCTTCATAAACTTTGTAGGGCAAGCACAGTCAGAATTTTACTTCTTTCGTTTTTATACCCTCTTAGTACCGTATTTCTTCACCTATAAGCCGATCTCGGCTATAAGCCGAGACCCTGACTTTCAGGGTCTTTACGCTACACTCAAGCTGCCCAAAAAAAAAGGTAAAACCATCGGCTATAAGCCGAGAGCGAAATTATTGATTGTAACTGGCCATTTGAGCAAGCGAACCTCACGGAAAACATAAGAAATTGACTCACTAAACACAAAACCTAATGAATTACAATAAACACAAAAGAAAAAAAGCGAACCAATCAAGAGATATGAATATCAATTGATCCAACGAACTGTATAAATACTACCACGCGACAACAGATTAACCACAACAACAATAATAATCTCAGTTAAACGTTTCAAAGTATCAATCTATCGAGTATACCTTTCGTCGCTGTCACTTTTTATCATCATGCCTAAAGCACGCCGTTCCTCGTATAGTATGGCTTTCAAGATAAAAGTTATCGCGGAAGCTGAAGCGGTAGAAAACAACTCGGAAATCGCTCGAGAATATGGACTAAGCGAGTCCATGGTACGACGCTGGAGAAGAGACCAGGCGACTATTCTTTCCGGAGAGCTGAAGATGTCTGCAAAACGTGCGACGATGGGCCGTTTCACTCCGAAATATCCCGAACTAGACCAGCAAGTGATGGAGTGGTTTTCACAGCAAAGAGAACAAGGTTGGTATTTACTTTTCTGTCTAAAATTTTAAGAGTTTTTGAAGAGTTGAATGATATCGTCTTTCAGTGCGTGGGAAACAGAGACTTTGATTGGTCAGAAATATGTTGTTGTCATGACAATTTCATAACATGTCACGAAAAGAGTGCTGCAGTCACGAATCTACGGTTATCTCGCAGCAAAATAAGATTGTTATTTTATTTTTCGTAGGTATTGCGGTGAGTGGATTGATCCTTCGCCTTAAAGCTAAAGAGCTCTCCGATGATCCTGCTTTCAAAGCTTCCCGTGGATGGTACGAGAAATGGAAACGACGCCACTCGGTCAGCATGCGAACCAAAACAACTCTGGCCCAGCGATTGCCCGCCGATCTCGAAGAGAACATTGTGTGCTTTCATCGCTTCGTCATTGCAGCAAGAAGACGCGCCGACTACCCTTTATCCCGCATCTACAACATGGATGAGACACCCATGCGTTTTGAGCTGCCATCGAACCGAACACTGGAATTCAGTGGAAGCCGAACAGTGCCAGTAAAATCTTGCGGAGCGGAAAAGCGGAGCTTCACCGTCGTTCTTGCTGTTGCTGCCGATGGAGCAAAGGTGCCACCGAAAGTCATCTTCAAAGGCGTCCGTACACCGAGAGATCTGGTTGTGCCGCATCCTCTTCGTGTTTCCTTCCATAAGAAAGGGTGGATGGATGAACAGGGCATCCGAGAATGGATTCGACAGAGTTTGCCCCGTGCCGAGCGTTCCCTTTTGGTGTGGGACTCATTCCGAGCTCACTTGACCGATTCCGTGAAAGATGACCTGAAGCAGCGAAACATTGACGTCGCAGTTATCCCTGGTGGCCTAACCCCGGTTGTACAGCCCTTGGATAAGTGCCTAAACAAGCCATTTAAAGATAATGTGCGCCGAAAGTACTTGGCGTGGATGACATCTGGGCCATTTGAGTTTACCCCAGCTGGGAAGAAGAAGGCGCCAAGCAGAAATCTTGTCCTCAGGTGGATCAAGGAAGCATGGGCAGAGATACCCGAAGAGATGGTTGTCAAATCCTTCAAGACCTGCGGTATTTCCAATGCCTTGGACGGAACAGAGGACGACGTGGTCTACTCTGAGGAAACCCCAGAAGTAGATGATGAATACATAGAAGAGAACGAGTTCGACACAGACAGCGAAAACGAAACGGATGGCGAGTAAACCATTGGGTTGAAAGCCCTTGCACGTATCCGTCAAACGGCTCCTTTAGGAGCCACCAATTTCATAAAAGTGAATAACCAATATTCAGAAGTTATTTTTGTTGTGTTTTATTACTTCTGCTTCATTGCTAACTTGACTACAAGCCGGGGGGGTAAAGTTATTCAGCAACTGTATATTTTTAAAATGTAAAACCCTCGGCTATAAGCCGAACCCCGTTCTCCGTGAAAAATCTCCCAAAATTTTGGGTCGAAAACTGAAAAAATCGCTCGGCTTATAGGTGAAGAAATACGGTAATAATTTTTTTATATACAGTTATATTTAATAAGCATCAACATGATTTCCTGAGTAATTTGGTGTAAATAACATGCAGTAATTTTTCACATTTCAAATTGCATAAGCCCTGTAGGCTCAGAATTTTGTTAGTCTGAAAGCTTACTTTGATAATTTTTAACTATAAGATTTTCATGATAAATCTAACCATGTCCACCAGCTGATATTTTTTATCTTTTTCAGATCACCTTTCTTTTATAAAAATGTATTTATGTTTACTTAAGGGATAAATTTCTCTCTCACTGGTAATTGTACTCTGGGGAGTGAAGGATTATATATGTTACCATTGCACTTTCTGTCTTAATCAGTAACTTTGCCTTTAATTTTAGGTTTGATCATAAAAAAAAAAAACAAAAAACAATTCAGAAATAAATGTTTTATATTTATTCAGTGTTTAGTAGAAAGAAGTCACTGGTAAACTGTGGAATGTGTCTATAGACTTAAACTGAAAGTACTTTTGTTTATTGTTACACTTCACTGTTTTTATTCCCAAGATCTCATTAGTAATTCTCCTTAGATATAATTATCATAATTTGTGATAATCCTAATTAGCATAAAATAATAATAATAATCGGCTTTATTTAGAGAGGGTAAAAACACTTATTAGTGGCCCTAAGACACTGATGACTCTGTGGCCCTCAAAACAATTACAAATATAGCTGCTACAAGTAATAACTATAAAATATACCATATTTAAAAAGGATAAAATATAATAAATAATTCATAGAAGACATTACATGTATGACTAAGAAAATAAAAAACAACATAAGACATATATACAAATTACAGTCTAAGGTGCATCGCAGCCTTATGTTCAGCTAGAAAGGATTTAAAAACATTGCGCATAAAACTTGCTAGCAATCCATTATTTCTTATATTAGCATTCATGCAATTCCAGTCCTTTATAGTCCTAATAGTGAAAGTACGACCTCCTTCTGTTTTTCGTTTATGCCTGGGGCACATGAGATTTACATTATTTTGAATGTCTAGTGGCTTGATTATGAATTTCTGAATTTCTAACATACTACTAAATTATTTAAATAACTAGGCATAATATAGTTGTGGACCCACTTATTATCTCTTTATTAGAGATTGGTTAGTAAAAGGAAGCCAGTTTAGATTATTTATTTAAGATTAGAAATAATAATATTATAGCTAAGTACATTCAATTGGTTTCTTCCCGCAAATAGCTTATGAACTAATTGAGGCGGGGAGATCTGAGGACATTTTACAAGTACAGGATGTATCTATATAGATGGACTAACAGTGAAAACGCTACTATGCAGTAAATAGAATAAGTATAAAACAGAGCAAGTATATTAAGATTACGAAAAGAGGCTAACCTAAAGTACCGTATTTCTTCACCTATAAGCCGAGCGATTTTTTCAGTTTTCGACCCAAAATTTTGGGAGATTTTTCACGGAGAACGGGGTTCGGCTTATAGCCGAGGGTTTTACATTTTAAAAATATACAGTTGCTGAATAACTTTACCCCCCCGGCTTGTAGTCAAGTTAGCAATGAAGCAGAAGTAATAAAACACAACAAAAATAACTTCTGAATATTGGTTATTCACTTTTATGAAATTGGTGGCTCCTAAAGGAGCCGTTTGACGGATACGTGCAAGGGCTTTCAACCCAATGGTTTACTCGCCATCCGTTTCGTTTTCGCTGTCTGTGTCGAACTCGTTCTCTTCTATGTATTCATCATCTACTTCTGGGGTTTCCTCAGAGTAGACCACGTCGTCCTCTGTTCCGTCCAAGGCATTGGAAATACCGCAGGTCTTGAAGGATTTGACAACCATCTCTTCGGGTATCTCTGCCCATGCTTCCTTGATCCACCTGAGGACAAGATTTCTGCTTGGCGCCTTCTTCTTCCCAGCTGGGGTAAACTCAAATGGCCCAGATGTCATCCACGCCAAGTACTTTCGGCGCACATTATCTTTAAATGGCTTGTTTAGGCACTTATCCAAGGGCTGTACAACCGGGGTTAGGCCACCAGGGATAACTGCGACGTCAATGTTTCGCTGCTTCAGGTCATCTTTCACGGAATCGGTCAAGTGAGCTCGGAATGAGTCCCACACCAAAAGGGAACGCTCGGCACGGGGCAAACTCTGTCGAATCCATTCTCGGATGCCCTGTTCATCCATCCACCCTTTCTTATGGAAGGAAACACGAAGAGGATGCGGCACAACCAGATCTCTCGGTGTACGGACGCCTTTGAAGATGACTTTCGGTGGCACCTTTGCTCCATCGGCAGCAACAGCAAGAACGACGGTGAAGCTCCGCTTTTCCGCTCCGCAAGATTTTACTGGCACTGTTCGGCTTCCACTGAATTCCAGTGTTCGGTTCGATGGCAGCTCAAAACGCATGGGTGTCTCATCCATGTTGTAGATGCGGGATAAAGGGTAGTCGGCGCGTCTTCTTGCTGCAATGACGAAGCGATGAAAGCACACAATGTTCTCTTCGAGATCGGCGGGCAATCGCTGGGCCAGAGTTGTTTTGGTTCGCATGCTGACCGAGTGGCGTCGTTTCCATTTCTCGTACCATCCACGGGAAGCTTTGAAAGCAGGATCATCGGAGAGCTCTTTAGCTTTAAGGCGAAGGATCAATCCACTCACCGCAATACCTACGAAAAATAAAATAACAATCTTATTTTGCTGCGAGATAACCGTAGATTCGTGACTGCAGCACTCTTTTCGTGACATGTTATGAAATTGTCATGACAACAACATATTTCTGACCAATCAAAGTCTCTGTTTCCCACGCACTGAAAGACGATATCATTCAACTCTTCAAAAACTCTTAAAATTTTAGACAGAAAAGTAAATACCAACCTTGTTCTCTTTGCTGTGAAAACCACTCCATCACTTGCTGGTCTAGTTCGGGATATTTCGGAGTGAAACGGCCCATCGTCGCACGTTTTGCAGACATCTTCAGCTCTCCGGAAAGAATAGTCGCCTGGTCTCTTCTCCAGCGTCGTACCATGGACTCGCTTAGTCCATATTCTCGAGCGATTTCCGAGTTGTTTTCTACCGCTTCAGCTTCCGCGATAACTTTTATCTTGAAAGCCATACTATACGAGGAACGGCGTGCTTTAGGCATGATGATAAAAAGTGACAGCGACGAAAGGTATACTCGATAGATTGATACTTTGAAACGTTTAACTGAGATTATTATTGTTGTTGTGGTTAATCTGTTGTCGCGTGGTAGTATTTATACAGTTCGTTGGATCAATTGATATTCATATCTCTTGATTGGTTCGCTTTTTTTCTTTTGTGTTTATTGTAATTCATTAGGTTTTGTGTTTAGTGAGTCAATTTCTTATGTTTTCCGTGAGGTTCGCTTGCTCAAATGGCCAGTTACAATCAATAATTTCGCTCTCGGCTTATAGCCGATGGTTTTACCTTTTTTTTTGGGCAGCTTGAGTGTAGCGTAAAGACCCTGAAAGTCAGGGTCTCGGCTTATAGCCGAGATCGGCTTATAGGTGAAGAAATACGGTATTAAATAACTTAATAAGACGGGAGACTTCGACATAATCATCTTTTGAGTGTAAAAAATTTAGAAGTAACTCCTTTATATTTTTACGAAAAGACGAACATTTGAGTTGATTAATCAAATAGGGGATAGAGTTCCAAATTTGGGCACCAATTCTTGAGAAAGAAGCAATTTAGTTACATTTTACCTTTTCTAGAAAATTTGACAAAATACGAGTCACCAGAGACTGATCTTGTTCTGTAGTTATGATTCTGACTTGTTTTAACAAACTGATTGAGTATACTCACTGGTGCTGTCAGTCTGTTGATATCATACAATAAATAGTTACAATCTCTGAGAAATAGGCTAGGTTGGGGAAGACAATTCTATTTGAGAAAGAAGGGTATGGTGTGCTCCTTAGACTTACTGACAGAAGTAAATAAGACATAAGACCTGTTTTTGTAGAATTATGATCTCTTTTTGAAATGTCACGGCAGAATTTCCCCAAGCACAAATACCATAAGTTAAACAAGGGACAATTGGTGAATTGTAAACTGAAAGTAAGACACGTCATGGGACATAATGTTGAATCTTGGCAATAATTCCTATCGACTAGCTAATTTTGTGGCAGATAGATTTTATATGGTATTTCCATGAAAGGTTTGAATCAATCATTAAGCCGAGATATTTTACACAGTCTTTCATTTCAAGGTTTGCATAGGTATAAGTCACAGAGTCAAAAATTCTAATCCTAGGTATAAAAGGCATATTTTTTTGTCGGGGATGAAAAATTACAAACTTTAAGTTTGATATTTTTATGTTCAGAGATAGTTTATTAGTCCTAAGCCAATCGTTAACATTGCCAAGTTCGCAATTAACAAGAGATTCGAGTTCCTTTAAGATGCTATTTGCAGATATTATACTGGTATCGTCAGCAAATTGATAAAAGTTAACTGAGAGGACTTGTAAATATCATTGATGTACAGAAGGAACAAGAGAGGTCCAAGGACTGAGCCTTGTGGTATGCCGCATAATGTGGTCTCAGCGTCGGACACAACATTATTAACTTCCATATTTTGCTTTTGATTAATTAAGTATGATCTAAACCAGGAGTTGATTACACCTCTAACACCATAATTTTCAAGTTTAGCCAACAAAATCTCATGATTAACAGTATCAAAAGCCTTCTTGAGATCGATGAAGATGCCACATGAAAATTTACCGTTGTCCATATTTTGGAGAATTGTGTTAACGTTATCAAGTATAGTATATGCTGTGCTTACTGCGAAAACTGTATTGTTGATCATAGAGAATGTTGCAATCTTTGACAAAATTAATGTGATAAGTCTAGAGTACATAAGTTTTTCAAAAAAAAATTCTGTTATACATTGAGAGCAGTGAAATAGGTCGATAGTTTTCTGGTAGAGAGTCATCTTCGTCCTTAAATATTGGGATAATCTTAGCACATTTTAGTTTAGATGGAAAAATCTCAGAGCAAATAGACCGATTAAATATCGTAGCTAGAGGTATGGATATGATCCTTTTGAAAGACTGATGGTCTTAGTCTTTCAGCATCGGGTATAATGCATGCCGCTCTTTTTTGAAGTGTTAAAATACTTTGTGGAGATGTTTTCAAGTAACCATGTATAATATGTCATTCATAGGATACCCTAAAACCCCAAGGGTGGCACCACTGCCTTGGTTGGGGGTACATGTTCCCTGTTTTTTCCACCTGCTGGTTTTTGAGGGTTTTCATGTCTGGCTTAAGTGTGTTTAGTTTCCTTCAATTGTACAAGACTTTTATAAGCATATCAATTTGGTGTTAGATAAACTGTACCGTGGCCTGGCCGGCCAATGTGCTCAGATATCAACTCTTTGTGTGCCCAGTTGAGTTAAGTGGAGGTAAAATATTCTTATTGAGTTAGTTTGGAGAATATTGTATTGGATCAACTAATGATCCCCTTGTTGATATTTTTCTTTATTCTCATCACATGTCTGCTTGAAATTGTATTGATATTGTAAGGAGAAATTCTGTCTTGGTCACTCATGGGTGTTAAAGGGTTAATGTTTTCTATATTTATTTATCAGGACAGAATGTCCTTCACTCGATAATTTTTCCAGATTGAAGTGAATGCAGTTTCCTTTTTATTATATATTTGAAGCAAAATTTCAAAGCATCTTGCACATATCTTTGTCCTCAGCAGTTCTTTAATTTGTTTCACAATTCTCCAGCTGCAAATATGAAAGCCTTATGGTGACTGAAACCAGATTATTTTGTGTTGTATTTCTGGTTAGAGCTTTGTACTGGCTACATCAATTATTGTTTCATGGATTAGGACCAATTAGGGAGCTCTGCTAGTAACTGAGTTTTTTTGTGGCTAAGTTCTTTTATTTATTATACTTTTTACTTCTAAGATTTCTATGAATAATATTACTATCAGCATTATTCAGTGTCTTATATTTCTTAAGATTTGAGAATTTCATGTTAAAAACTAATATTTAGACCAGTGGCGGGGTTGACTCATTTCTTTTTGCATCACCTTTCTTATTGCAAGTGTATTTTTACCGTAAAGAGAATTTATACTTTAATTTGTTACTCCTGGGGGGCAAATTGCAGACTCCTCACCCCCCCTCCCCAGGAATGGACAGCAGTCCACTTTCTGTGGGTTATTAAAATCAGTGCATTTTGTCCAGTGAATCCAAAGTTATAATTAATTCAGTTCTTGCCGTGACATTACAAAAGATGATAAGCATCTCAAGTTAATTTCACAGTGGCATCTCTTGTTTGATATTGAAGAAAAAAAATATCCTCGAAGAAATATCTTTTAATAGATCTGATCTGTGCATTGTGGAAACTTTATGGAAAATTTATTTTTATTTGAAGAGAAAACATTTACTTTTTTAGATTTGAAAAGAGCCAGCTAACAAGGTTCAAAATAGGATACTTTGAGATTAACAGGTAGATTTGGAAATATTTTGTGGCACCTTGTGAGAAAGTCTACTTGCTGTCTTCAAGTTTATTTTGGTGTATCTATTTAGCTGCCATATGGTTATATGTTATGCATATTTGTTTGCTGGCTTACCATGTTATGAGGTTTTAGATATTTCTTTTGATTTGACCTTTTGAGTGATTTTATTCTTTATATTCAAGGTGATTTTGGGTAGCTGTTTTGGCGATATTTTTATTTTATGTATATGGCAGCTTATTTACCATGTGATGAGTTTCATGGATTTCATTTGATTTGACCTTTCTTTCTGTCAGACAATCACCTTGTGAGCTATTTCACACCTTGCGGCTTCACAACTTGCTCAGGCACTCCCCAACACGGTGAAAACTGCTAGCTAGGCACACTTAGTCAATATCTCCTTGCAGGTAAAATTGTGTTTTTTTCTTACACAACAAGTTTCCAAGAAAGTGCTAGTTCGTGCATCAATAGCATACAGTTTCAAATAACATTTGCCTTATCATCTCAAGAAAAAATTTCTAAAAAATTACTTTACTCGACTACATGATCTGACTTTGGTGCAAACCACACCAATGACTCCCTGGTGAGAAAGGGTTACTCTTGTTCAGATAATTTCTAGAATTATTTAATATTTATCTCACAAGATGAATTCAGACCTATAAAAACTGCCAGCGTACTTCCTTGGAGAGTAACGCTTTACCCTTTACAACCTTACATCAGTATGCATATTCTCCATACTGTTCTCGACACATTTCCTAAGACAAAGAGAATTTGCCTATCAATCAAGAGTTTCTGTAGTTGTTAATCATTTTCATTATTCTCATGATGTTAATGTGTGATTCAGGGCTGATATTGTAAGGAGAAATTAGATGCTGGTCACTTTTAGGAGTTAAGGATTACGGTAACACAAAAATGGTTTTGTGTCATCTAATTTTTCTTGTCCTTTTTCATCATATCCAAGAGTTTCTGGCTATCACTACAGTCACCTGTTGTGGGCATTTTCCACCAGGCCTGACACAGCAGACTGTCACTTGACACCTGGTGTGAACAGACTACCACAGCTACTTATGGAGAAACAGACAGCAGGAGAGTCAACTGTCAGCAACATGACTACCTCATCTAGACCTGATCATGTTCCTCTGATACAAGACAACTCAACTGCATCAGCTTGTTTCCTGCCAAACAGCTCTTTTTCTTTCTTATCAAGAGTTTATGATTCTTCTGTGTCACCTGGCATGAGCTTCCTCTCAAGACCAGACTTTGGAGACTCAAATGTGACACCTGGTGTGAAGGTACCACCACAGCTACCTATGGACTGTAGAAGCCACATGGAGTCTGCTTCCAACAATTTTTCTTCTGCATTCAGTCCTAGTGATCCTCTGTCACAAGACATCTTCACTCCATCAACATCTTTAATGTCATTCAGTTCTTTTGCTTCTTTGCCAAGAGTTGTTGATTGCTCTCAGTCACCCAACATGGATGTTTTCATCAGAGATGATTTCAGAGGCACTCACGGGACACCTAATGTGAACACAACACCACAGCTATCTCTGGACAGTACAGGGAAGAGTCAGATAATGGGAGAGTCTACTGTTAATAGTAATACTACTGTATTCAGTCCTTATGGTTGTTTCTCCCAAGACTTCTTCAATCTACCTACTTGTTTGGTGTCATCTGGTTCTCCAGCTTCTTTTTCAAAGAATGTCAGTTATTTGCAGTCACCTGCAAGAAATGTTCCCACCAGACCTTACTTCAGAGGGAATCACTTGACACCTGGTGTGAACTTACCACCTCAGCTGATGAGGGACAATACAAGGGAGAATCAAACACAAGGGGAATCAGCTGTTAACACTTCAACTACATTAGTTAGACCGTTAAACTTTCCAGCAGTACCAGCTCTTCCTTTGTCAAGAGCAGCAGGTAGTGTGGCACAATCAACACACCTTACATCCCTTGGTTTTTCAGCCTATAGATCTGTAAATGAGGTAAGATTTTGAACAACTGATGATCAATCAATCAATTAATTGTTAGTTTGATCCTTCTCTACTCTAAAGGTAGTTTTATTATGGATTCACGTCAGCCTATTAGTTTTCAGAGTTTTATTCCAATTTGCTTTTTGTCATTATATAGATCGGAACTCTAGAGTGGATAGTTTTACCATAAGCAGAAATTTTAATTAATTTTTAATTTTTAATTGTATATTTTTCTTCGTAGTTTTCCCATTTATGTTATGTTCAATTTGAATTATTTGTTTCAGTTGTTGTTGCATGGACCACATTGAGAACTACTGGTTCTACCAGTAATTGTGTTATCCAATTAAGTCATTATCTTATCTTATATTCTAGGGACAATAACTTATTTTTAATATAAATAAATAAAATATAAATTTATATAATGCCATCTTCCATTTATTGTCCATGATGCTTTTCAATACTCTAAAACCATAAAAATTAAAATCCTAAGAATTAAATGCACCATGTAATACGATAAGATTACAAATATAAGAAAGTAAAAACCACAAGTAAAAACTACAAATCAAATGCAGGCTTAAAAAGATAAGTCTTAAGATTAATTAGCCTCAAAAACTGCCTCTGATAATGAATTAAAGCCTGATCTTGAGTGGTAGTTCATTCCAGAGCCTTGGTGCCACCACAGAAAAAGCCCTTTCACCATGTGTTTAAAGATTTGCTCTTGGCTCATCAAGCAACCTGTTTAAAGATTTTAGTGTGCAATGAGAGTTATTATACTTCAATAGGTCTTTATAAATGTAATCTGGGGCCAGTCCATTCAGAGCTTTGTAAGTTAGCAACAATGTTTTAAAAACTATGCTATAATGAACTGGCAGCCAATGTAAGCTCCTTAGTATTGCTGTGATGTGTTCCTGCCTTCTAGTCAAGGTAACAAGGCAAGCTGCCGAATTCTGTAAAAGCTGAAGTTTATTAATCAGATTACTTCAGGAGACCATACAGTAGGGCATTACAATAGTCCAAACGCAATGTCATGTAAGCGCGAACAATGGCCTCAGAAGTACTCAGGGATAGGTATTGCCTAATTTTAGTTATACTGGCCTGTTTACTAGACTTAATCACTTCTTTGCCTACTTGTATGTAGTGGAGGGGTGGTTATGGACAATGTTTAGAACTAATATTACATCACTTATATAAGTGGGACTTGAAATTAGCTCTTTGAGTCCACTGAACTTTAATGTTTATCATTAGGTTTTTTAGATCCATTAAGGTACCATTCTTTGTAAATTTACATCCAAGGTGACATCATCTATGTTTCTCTTTTGACAGGCTTGTTATTCAAATATTCCTTTACCCAAGCATTTGCAATCAAGTACAGTCAAAACTAAATCACACAGTGTTTCAGTGCAAGGAAGTAAGTTACACTTGGGGTTAATCTGGATGCTCTTTAAATGTGATCATGCTTTTTTTATCATTTGATTTATTGTAGTCAAACACAGCCTGTACATTTCAAGACACAGTAGACAAGGGGAACAGCTTGTTGCATTGAAATATTCCTTAGTGTTGCTTTTCATGTTTTTTTCTTTGAACAAATTCAGGTCTGTTAAATCGTGTGCACTTTACATGCATACATAATTACATACACTTTATTTGGTATAGTAGGTTAAATTAAGGGAGCTAAAAATAGCTGATGTGGACCTGCTGTTATCAAAACAGTTTACAATCACAATATAAAAATTAATAAATAGATAAAACCATATGAATTCCATAGATAAGATCATTGATAAAAATGATGTTTGAATTTCTGGAATCTAGTTGTGTGGCTGCATTACATCAGTGATTTTAAACAGTACATATACGCCTTCCTTCAGACCCTCTCTGGCCTCGAAGAGTTTTTTCGATCTGAACCTTACCTTGAAGTTAAATTGTCTCCTGTCTGAATGTAATGTAATGCAAGGTGATTTTTTTCCTACAATTAGAGGCTATTTGCTTAATTTAAGGTAATTTTGTGGAGAAAATCTACAGAAATCAGTGCGATGGCATATTGAGTTGATCTCAAACCTCACAAGACTACAGATGTCAGATCTCTTTTTATCCATGCACAGGAGTACATACAATTAATTGACTGATGAATTATGTTTTTAAGATGAAAGTCGAAGAAAGAGGAGATCGTCGCCAGGCTGCAGTAACCAGGATCCTAAACATCCTAGAGTAGTATTTGTGGACTTGACAGGTTATTGTTAGTCTTGTTGGCTATGAATGAATATTTTTACTTACATCTTTCACAAAAAGCAAATATTTCCTAATTTAAGGATGAAGCCTTATGTATATTTTCCTGATAATAAGCAATTATTGGATGAAGTTGAGCGAGATGTTGAACAATTATTTGGTATAGGTGAAGTGAATATTGTTGAATAATCCCGAGACGAAGTTGTTGGGACTATTGAACAAAGCTCACTGAGCCTGAGATGAAAAATTGCTTTATTATGATTGCTCTCGAATTTTGTCGTCAATTCAATTTGTTGTTGAAATCATTCTATTACTACTGTTTTGATTACTGGTATTGAAATAAGTAGCCAGCTTTTTTGTTCTTAGGTAAACAACACTAAGAGCCAATTCTCCCAGCCGTACCAACGGAGGCAATTGACTATAATTGCTTTATTCACGTTAACTTTTTAAAGCAACATCCCACAATCTACGTTGGAGCATTCTAACTATGCTGTAAACTTAACCTATCACCTCTGTCTGTTTATTGTTTCGTGCTTCACCCACAAAACTGAGCAGATTCTTTTCTTGCTCTGTTGGTGAGCACTGATTGGCACAGCAGATTACAGTTGGAATCATTGTCTGTTTCCTATAATTTGATTGGTTAATCTTGTTTAAGAGACCCAGGTAACACTTTGAGGTCATTATTAAAGTTAGTATTTTTTTTAGTCAAACAAGGTACACCAACAGATGATGAATTAGAGGAACTAGGCAACGAAATTGCTGAAAAGTGGATGAAACTTGGGCGTCGCTTGGGGTTTAACGAGCCAAAACTTCAGGATATAGAGCAAAACCACAGGCAACTATGTGAGAAAGGATACCACATGTTAATGGACTGGAAACAGGAGAATGGTTCTGCTGCAACTTACCAAAATTTGAATGTTGCTTTACAGCATAAACTCGTGCAGCGTAAAGACTTAGCAGAACAATTTTGTTATAGACATGGTAATCATTTTTATTAATACTAGTTGATAGGAAATTATCGTTATTGAATTATTGCATGTCGGTGAAATCTGAATAAAGCAGACCCCCGTATTGAGGGGACTTACAGTTATACAGCGGCCATCTCTCTAAAGATGAGGAAGACACAAAAATAGGAAGCCTATCTACGACAAAAAAACCCAGTAGTGTTACCATATTCTTTGAAAGAGGTACAAAGTTTAATTGTCGAGTGGCTAAGGGTTTACAATAAGGATGTCATCAGTTTTGTTCGTAAGACATGTTGAACCTCAAACTACAAGAGACAAAACGCCTCTACTTTGTTTCCAATTGTATTTTGAATGGAATAACGTTTTAGCAATTCCTAAATCAGTCCGTTAACAAGAAGAAAGAGGCTCAAAACAAGATGAATTAGAAAGCCAAGATACATGTATTGATGCTTAAACAGACCGATAAGCTCAGGTTACTGGAACTTGTATGGAGCGAACTCACCTTGGAAATATGTCGATCGACGCATACTTGCATATTGCAAGGATCATGTGCTTAAATTATAAGATAAAAAATATAGTCAATTATGAGCTCGATAATGAAATACAGAAAGACATTTTTCGTCTTACCACGAGCTTGTCTGAGTTCCCTAAAACAAATCGTAGCAAAACGAAAAAACGTCTTCCTCTTTTTCAGTACCTGACTCGAACTTTACCATCTTTCGTATGCTGGTTACCACTGATTATGGTCATCAATTCGTTGTTTTTCTTTAGGAGACCTCCTTCCTGGGGACACTTTTGATGTAAAAATCTGTCGGCAAAGACTTGCAGAACATTACAGAAGAACCGCTAAGGTGCCAACCTCTGTGTGGTCCAAAACATCGGCCGTGAACATTGACCAGATCTACACTCGACTGTCCTGGGTGAAGGAAGAACAAACCCCAGCTGGGTCATCGCGGGCTGAGTTGAATCACTACACTGATGTTCTCGCTGAAAACAAGAACAGATTCACGTCAAACAGGATACTCGTGCAAGGGCAGACTGGGATTGGGAAGAGCACGTTTGTGAAGAAACTAGCCAAGGACTGGGCTGAACTTGACGAGAACACTAAAGAAAATATGAATAACGTGTATTGCACAGAGTCGCCCCTTCAAGATTTTCAGGAAGCTTCCAGTGAATATACATCAGGTGAGGAAAGTGAAGTATCGTGGAGTGGTGAAGGCGATTATACATCAAGTACTGACAGTGGAGACACGTCAAGTGATGAAAGTGACGCAACTTTGCCCGTGGATTATGAAGTCAAGATTAGAAATCGTTTAAATGTCTTGAAGAGGTTCGAGATAGTTCTTGTTATTGATCTAAAACAAGTGTCGAAGTGCAGCAGCCTTAGAGATGTCATAGACGGCTCTCATATTTTTGCAGACGAAGACGCAACCCTGACTGAAGGCCTGTTAGGTTACATCACCAAGAACCAGGACAAGGTCCTTCTGGTGTTTGATGGTTACGACGAGTATCATTGCGCAAGCAACTCTGAAATATTTGAGATATTTAGAGGAAATAAACTGAGGAACTGTTGTGTGTTGATGACAACTCGAATTTCGAAAGCTGATGAGCTGAAACAATTTAAGGACGTGCATGCTGAGATCACTGGGTTCAGTGAAGAGGACAGAAAGGCGTTTATGATCAGAATCCTTGGAGGCAAAACACAAGCAAAAAAGCTAAAGAAACATCTTAACAAGCGAGACCTTGAAGATCTGGCAAGAGTTCCGCTACTTCTACTTTTCTTTTGCACTTTGTGGAAAAAGGGAAAGCTACAGAGCTTTCCTGACTCCAAAACAAAATTGTACGTAGCGATCATCCAGTACGTTTTGGATCATAATGAAGGGAAATGTTCTTCTTCTAACTTTCGCAAAGTTGAAGATTTCACAGAGATTTTGGCTGAAATCGGAAAGGTGGCTTTAGAATGTCTTTTAAATGACGATCATGTATTTGAGTACGATCAACTGTCCGCTGCAGTCCTTTGTGAGGAAAGTCGGATTATGGGCTTACTTCAAGTCAATGAGTATGCAGAAAATATTCGACCAGCAGGAATGGTATCGTTCATTCACAAGAGCATACAGGAGTTCTTAGCAGCGTGGTATATCACCTACCGATGTGTCCTTAAAGGAAATCTCGGTGAAATTAACGACCGGGCCCGAACCTTGGACAAGTGCAGGTCCTTGGAAAATGTCTTTAAGTTTATTTGTGGTTTGTCAGATGGTGGATCAGTGAAAGTTTTTGAACACTTGACATCAGTAAGAGTCTCTGACTCAGAGCTGGATTTGTCAAAGACAATACCTGATGAACAAAGGGAGACAGACGTGACACTAAGTGGCGTCACTAACAAGCAGAGGAGTTTCATTAACCTTGTCTACGATTCCTTTGATGAAGTTGAATCAAAAACTGAATTCTTAAGACATTGTTTAAATTGCACCGAGGGGATCATTTTTCTTTGGTATGGAAGATCAATTAGTGACCTTGTGCCGGAACGGAAAATTTTAAATGAAGTTTCAATTCGTGGTGTGGTGTTCTGTGGTCGCTGGGGTTGTGACAAAATGACAGTGCTATGCGAGTCGCTTGAGTTTCTCAATTGCTTACATATTCCGCTAAAAGCGACTGAGAATTTGGCGGCTGTTTCAGCTGAAGAACTTTTAAAGAAATTCGAATCAGTCAAATGTGACCTTCTTAGCAGTCAAAAAAGTTATTGTGAATTTGGTTGCATGCTTCATTTCCACAGTGATCAGTCACTGTTTTACTTCACTGAACTGAAGTTGCAGTGTGATGATCATGCCAAACTGTTCACTGAGAATTTCGCTCCATCTCATTCCGCAAGTTTGTGTCCAAAGTCGTCATCTCTGAAATTCCTTAGATTTCTACACTTTGCGTCACATTTTAGCTACCCAACATGGAGTGTTAACAAGCCAATAACGCGCAGTTTTAGTACCATAATTAGAGATTGTAAGAGTTTCGAAAAGTTTAAAATAGATGATTTGAATGAGAGTCATTTGGAATGCCTGGAACAAATACCAAATCCTCTTACATGTCGGTTGAGTCTTGGAAGTATTATCTTTGGCAATTCGTTAACATCGTCTGAAGTATTAAAGCTCGCTAGTTTGTTACCACGGTTCAACAATCTCATCAAATTTGGCCTTAAATTGCAGAACTGCTCTGCTGAAGCAGAAAACAAAGTGGTTTGTAGCATCATCACACACAAGAATCTTCAGGAACTGAAACTGACGGACTTGAGAATGACTCCAGCAATAGCCGCGGCACTTGGTCGGTCACTTCCTGAAATGTCGTCTCTAGAGATACTACTGTTAGAAGGGAGGGAGGGGAGCACCGTACAAGTGGAGGACGTGAAGGCTCTATTTGGAGGATTTAACAAAACATTTCCGTCTTTAGAGAGTCTCAGCTTCCCTTTTTTCTGCATCAGAGGTTGCTTTGCTCCACTGACTGAGCGTTTTCACTTCTTTCCCAGCTTGCGGGTGGTAAGATTTAATTGTTCAAATTTGGATGAACGTGACTTTCGTGGTTTAGTGTGTAGTTTGAAATCCATTCCTAATCTGAGGACGCTGTTGCTAGATGGCAATCCACTGGGTGACAAGAACAGGGTGGAATCGATCGTGAAACAAGCACTGCCTCAGGTTCATGTTTATAACTGGTAACACCAGGTTCATTCAACAAGTAAGAAGATAGAAATGAGGACTGACGGAAAGACCGATTGTGATCACTGTTATGTGACTTGAGCTGCTCGTCCCAGTACCACGCAAAAATACATTTTTGAGGAAAGACCTTGAACACATCACAGTCGAAGTTTCTGGAACTGTTTTTGAAGTTTTCCCCCTCAATAATTTTTTTGGTGTTTGACAAATTTCGGTTAAGATGCTCGAACATATAACGTTTTAACGAAAGCACAAGTCGTCCACGTGACAAGAAATGCGTAGCACAGCAAGAAAGAGTTTTTTTTTATGAATTTAGTTGAGTTTTGAAAGTCAGCAGTTTTTGAACGCGAAAAAGTTGCTCGGTAAACCTGAGGTACGCTTCACGACTGTTTTTGGTCAGTAGTACTTTTCACCAGAGATATTCTGCTGTTTTGTTAACTACCAAGGTAGTTACGGCGAAGCTCACAGTTTTTCCTAACCTTCGCTCTAGGAGAAATGTTTGCATCTCGGAGCAGATTATGTCCGCGTACAAATATCTTTGCCAAATGGAGGCTATTGTTAATATGAGAACAGACTGCGAAAACGTTTGCTGATCAAGTAGTGTATATACTTGAAGTTGCATTTTGTTTTGGTAAGATACACGACCCTTACAGGCCTTTTAACTTAATAGTTATGTATGCAGGCATCTCAGAACTTTAGCATTTCGTTGTGTTCAGGATTTTATGAAAATAAATCAACCGATTAAATTATTTTTGTGCAGCAGCTACGTTGCTCGGCCGATAGCCTTCAGAAATGTCGTCCATATAATATTAATTATTAAAAACTGGATCATTGGATAATGCAATTCAAGACTTTTTATTGGCTTAGCCATTATGGTATATCAGCCAATATACCATAATCTACAAATATGGTAAGCGTACGCATCACCTTAAAATCAAAAGGGAGCTAAAAAATCCAGTTTCTTCTTACAAAATAATAATTTCTTGGGGGCGTTTTTAATAAAACAATTATTTTATCTGGGACCGTGAGAGGCTCTGCACTAGTTAGGGAAGTAAAGGCATCCGCTAGTGATAGCCTTTTCTTTTTAAATTATTCGAGAAATGTTTCTATTTCGAACGAGCAACTCGTGCATTTTCAGAATAACATTGACTTGAGTACAAAATTAGTGAGATGTTACTATAAAAAACTTAGAGTTACCATCATTCATTGATATGTCATAGTTTACCGGTATACTTCGAATTTTTGGTCCAATTATTTCCCCTTACGGTTGAGCGTAAAGGAAAACAGCTTTGCACTACTAATATTTAGTGGTAATTTGTTTTTTCTTTGCGGCGGCAGTGAGGACGTGAAGAGATCATTTAGGATGAAAATATCCTCAGATAATTCAGTTCGAAGTGAATTATTTTTATTCCTTACAACGGAATTTCCTCAGATATGAGCCCACACTCTAACAAGGGCACACTCGAATTAAGGCCCACTCCCTTGGCCCTCTTGACAGTTTGTTGAAAGGAAAACTAATGTAAACCCCTTCCCCCCCCCCCACCACAATGAAGGCCACTCCTCCCAAAAACGGCCTCTCCCTTTTAGACGACTGAAGTTTTTAATTAACACCCGAGCGCTTATTCGAAGAACTATGGATTTCCTCTACCTTTCGTTTGAATTTTCTCGCTCAGACCCTCGATAGTTACGCACTAGACGGCTGTTTATCTTTAAAAACAAGAAACGCGTCCAGTAGACTAATTTTAACAGAAGAAATTACTTTACTTGACCCCATATGTTTAGGGACAGTCCCGTTGCAGATTTATAAACTTTATGTTGAACAATGTTTCAAAGCCTTTATTTGTGAATATTGCGTGAAGCTAAATATTTTCGTACAGTGAAGCTTGATGAAAACTAGCCATAAGCTCCAGCACCTCATAGTACCTTCAGTATATACGTTGGCTTCGATACATCTTTCACATTGTACCTCACCTTCTACTATGCTTTGTCTTGTTTCATATTTCCTAAGTTCTCATTTCTGCAGTGTTTCTGTTGATGTTCCAATTTCACTTGACATCTCTATAATTAGATTTGATAAAAATGTAGGCCGTATATGAATAGATGATTTTCAGTCCTTTTCCAACCCCTGATAACTCTAACTCCCGCTAGCTCAAACCTTTTTCAATTTCCCTTGAGGGTTCGAGTTAACGTTCTTCACCAACCGGGAGGTCTAAGATCTGTATTGGGTAGGTCTTGGATACTGTCCGAGGTCGAAGGCTACCTGCCGTATTCCCAATACTGACCGACCTTGGCTGGTGAAAAACATTTCTTTTTCTTGAAGAAACTCTTTCCAAAAGATCTCGCATGAGTTAGGGCTACAATTACCAGGGTAATTGAGGGAAGATCCTCTATAAACCAGGGTCCGGTATAAGTTATTTGACAAGTCTTTGCAGATGAATCTGTTGTTTGATCGTAAAGTCAACTCTCGTGTGGCCATCCATCTCTGTGTTTTGCGATTTCATATCAATAAAGCTGGACAGTCAATTTATAAAGTTAAGCCGTTGTTTAACGGAACCGCATTCTAAACAATCCTGAAGTTAGCTAAAGGTTTTATCGGGACAATTATTTTTATGACCAGTGTCAAGAGGGCGGAAAGATTACAATGGAAGGACATTTATTTGATTAAATCAAACCTCTTCTACAGAAAGCCTAAGGCCCACTGATAGCGTAAAACCGTAAAAAAGCTGTTAAAAAACCTTGGTTTGGGTTAGACCTCGTGTAAATAACCGGTCCTCTAACTCTTGAAGAGCTAATCCATGTGTTGTCAAAACGGAAACAAAAACGAGTAAACAAATATTTCATTAAAATAAAAGGAAAGGTCAAGATTACAATAGGAAGTGAACAAAGTTAGAGAGGACCAACACGGACAGACTTGATCGCGCAGGAGATTGGAGCTAGTCTGGGACTTACTTGGAATACGAGGAACGTGCGATCTTTACATGTGGATTCTTTAGAAAGAGTCAAAGCTGCAAGGCATGTGTAATTAAATAGAGGTTCACTCAAATAGTTATCTCTTTCGGTGTCTGCATGCTTAAATTTAAGTTAATGTTTGGGTCTAATTAAGGAAGTAAAGTGCACTTCCACCTTTGAGGCAAGTTTAGTTTCGATTTTGTTAGTAACTTTCTCTGCCTTCTCTTTCACTTTTGTGGGTACGTTTTGGAAGTTATTTAAGACCTATTGGAATCGCAGCTCTTCTGCTGCCCTCACTATGTTTGCTTTTGAATTTAATGCTACAGATCTAACTCTGTAAGCAAACACAGAAGTAAATTCAATGCATATTTGCATGTCGTCAACATTCAACTGAAGGTACGACTAAAATAATTGAAACAGGTTTAATGGACAGCCAATGTGACAAGACTTCCTAAAATTAGTTATTCAAAAATTACAGTGAAACCACATAACATAAAACAACATACTTTAAGTATGAAACCCACAGAATCAAGTGTATAGTCAGATCTCTGAGATGTTTTTCCTATTGTTGTGTTATTCCTTGTTATTCTAAGCATGCTGACCTGGTAGAGCCCGCGTTCTTATCTCTTCTACAACTTGACTGAATCTAAAACATAAATCACGTTTGAACACAAGTGTACAGTGGGAAGAAGACTCGCATAGTGCATATGTCATAAATCTACAGAACAGTAGCTGTATTTTTATTTATTTATTACACCCTATATATCCTCAATTTTGATTTGTCAGGACAAAGTGACCTTCACTTAATAATGTTTGAAGACATGATTTGCAGTTTTCTGTGCATTATTGATTAAAGCAAAAATTCATAGCATCTTAGACAGATGTCAGCCTTGAATCAGCTGCTCTCTGATCTATCTTTGACGAATCCGCGCCACAAAGGTGGGTGCCCCCTAACACAAACAAAACACAGAACATAAACGAGCCCGAGAACACACGCCACAATACAACTAAACGTAGGCCTAGAGATATTTATTATGCTAATTACAACAATAAAGCGACTAACAATAACGATAATACAATGATCTAATTAATTTACAGGAATACACTAACTTAAACTACAGTACACTAAAACTATTTACAAGATTATTACTATTAAGATAAAAAAAAGGTTTTTTTTTTTTTAGTTCAGTTCGGTTGGGTTTCACCTTACGCCCGTGTTCTTCTCCTGTCCACAAATCACCACGCTCCACCAACAAACGACTGACAAACCAAATTCACAATTCACAAACCGAACTCACGTTTAACCCAGCTAAACGTAGAAGTTTCCAACCTCACGTAATTCGGTCTTCGCTCAGATCTTTCTTGACTCAGTTGTCTTCACTGGCTTACTGTCTAACAGAAGATAATCTTCTCCTTTTCCTTCAAGTTCTGCGCTTTAATTTCTTCGGCCAGCTTCTCGGCACACATGTGCTCCCCGACAAATGGATCTTTTGTCGTGTAAAGGAACGGTTTTGCTGAATGACTCTTCAGTGATTAAAACGTGCTCTGATCCGAACGAGTCTTGGTAACTTTCAAACCTTCACCGCCGGTGACCTTCTCTAAAAAACAAAACCACCCCGTACCAAACCACCCAAATCCTTAAATACACATGGACGCAAGGTGCCCGAAAAGAATGAAGAAAACTATTTGATATACACAATAAAGGTTAATTACACAACAGTTTACACAAGTGAAGAATAAAAATTACGTAACAGATACAAATAATCACGAACTACACTGATCCTAAGAGAATAAAAAAAATAATTTACATTTAATAAATAAATTCCTAAAACTTCCATGACACCTCCCCCCTTAAATAGCTATTTTTTTGGGGACATGGAAACACAAAAATAGTGCTTAATTAAAGATTACATTAATATACTGTAGAGCAATATGAGGTATTTACGCCCTACTAAGGGCATCTACGTTACAATTTTGCTTACCACTCTTATGTTCTATTTTTATGTCGTACTCCTGTAAGGTAATGCTCCACCTTAATAGTTTCCTACTCTTGTCGCGAACCTGATTTAACCACACAAGGGGATTGTGATCCGTTTGCAGCTTAAAAGTGCGGCCATATAAATAATAGCGAAATAGCTCTACAGCCCAAACAATTCCTAAACATTCTTTTTCTGTGGTAGACAACTTTTCCTCTCTAGGCTGTAACTTTCTACTAGCATATGCTATGGGGTGTTCCTCCCCGTCCTGATCTTTCTGACTTAAGATGGCCCCAAGACCTCTATTTGACGCATCTACTTGCAAAATGAACTCGTCATTCCAGTGTGGTGGCCTCAAAACAGGGGGAGTCTGCATTGCAACTTTCAAATCCTGAAAAGCTGATTCATGATTAGTACTCCATTGAACCTTAGAGGGATTTTTACCCTTAGTGAGGTCGGTAAGGACAGCAGCCCGTTCCGAAAAATTTGGGATAAATTTCCTATAATACCCGATTAAGCCAAGAAAAGATCTTACCTGCTTCTTAGTTTCTGGTCTGGGATATTCTTTAATGGCTTGAACCAAAGCTGTGCGGGGCTGAATTCTATCACCTCCAACTCTGTGACCAACAAAATCGACCGTTGACATCGCGATCTTACATTTAGACGGCCTAGCATTCAGTTTGCACTCTCGTAAACGTTGTAAAACCTGTTGGAGCTCAAAAAGGTGTTGGGGAAAAGATGTTGACGTGTCAACCTCGACATCATCAATGTAGGCATCTGCAAAATCTAACCCCTGCAAGACTTTCTCAGACATCATCCTCTGAAAGGATGCTGGAGCTGTTTTCATACCAAATGGCATAACTAAGAACTCATACAAGCCTTTGGTAGTAATAAATGCGGACTTTTCGATGGTAGAGGTCTCCAAGGGAATCTGCCAGTAACCTTTTGTGAGATCAATTGTACTAATGTACTTAGCAGAGGCAATCTTCTCAATCATACGTTCCATGGAGGGAATAGGATAAGCATCCATCTTTGTGACAGAATTCATTTTTCTGTAATCAACACACAGTCGTATTGTACCATCTGGTTTGGGAACAATGACAACAGGGGCCGCCCATGGACTAGTAGAATGGCGTATTATGCCCATTTCCAGCATATTTTCAATCTCTTTGTTAACCTCCTCCTCAAGTTTTTGAGGGACCTTATAAGGGGCGCACCTAATGGGTGGGGAATCACCCGTGTCGATTTTATGCACCGCTACATTGGTTAAATTTGGTTTTCCTGAAAATACATCAGGATACTCATGTAGCAAGTTTTTTACCTGTCGTCTTTGATCTTCCGTCAAATTATCAGAGATCACTACATCTTTACAAGTCTCATCGTGACCAAATGGGAAAACGTTGCTTTCGTGCGGCAGTGGCATCTCTGGGGACTCCGCCATTACTAAAGCAGCCATTTCATCACGGCTCTGCCATTTGCTAAGCAAATTAATGTGATAAGTGCGATGCTGTTTGTACATCTTGCCTGTATCAAGCTCATAATTCAATCCGTCCTCTAGTGCTCTAGTGACTTTGAAGGGTCCTTGCCATCTCATTTCTAATTTACTCCCAGGGGTGGGAAGCAAAACTAAGGCTTTGTCTCCAACTTCTAAGTGTCGTTTTGAACTATGAATATCATACAACCGTTTCTGCTTACCTTGGGCTTGCTTCAAGTTTTCTTGAACAACTTGTTGCATCGTTGCAAGTCTTCTTCGGATCTCAAGGACATGAGTTATTAGATTGTCTTCTAAAGATGATCCTTCCGACCAAGTCTCCTTGATAACGGCGAGGGGTCCTCTCACCGTATGTCCATAAAGTAATTCAAAGGGCGAGTAACCAGTGGACTCACAAGGAATCTCTCTATAAGCAAAGAGTAAGTATGGGAGATACTTGTCCCAGGTTTGAACCCGCTCTCGAACAAACTTCCTCAGCATACTCTTTAAAGTGCCGTTGAAACGCTCCACTAACCCATTTGCCTGGGGGTGGTACACTGATGTCTTAATCTTAGTTATGCCTAATTGCTCATACAGCTGGGCCATAAGCTTACTCATGAAATTGGAGCCCTGGTCAGACACTATCTTATCGGGGATACCCACCCTAGAGAAATACTGAATCAATGCATCTGCGACCGCTTTTGAGCTCGTTGACCGTAAAGGAATGGCCTCTGGGTACCGTGTAGCATAATCTACGATTGTTAAAATGTACCTGTAACCCGTTGTTGTCCTGGGTAATTCTCCTACAATGTCGATGGCAATTTTCTTAAAGGGTTCAGTAACAATATCTACAGGCCTCAAGGGTGCCCTTTTTGACTTCAGCTTCCTGGCTACCACCTGACATTGCGGGCAAGTTGCGCAATATTTGCGAACATCAAAGCTTAGACCAGGCCAGAAAAAATGTGCGGTTATGCGTTCAACTGTCTTCTTGCTACCCATATGACCTGACAAGGGGATTGTGTGACCAACACGCAGGATTTCATTCCTATAGGATTCTGGTACTACAATTCGATCAACAAACCTTGTTCCATTATGTTCTTCGGGAAGATATTTACGGTGCATCAGGAGGTCGTTAGTGAAGAAGTACCCATCCGATTCTTGTGGTGCCATTTTGGATGATTCCTTGCGTACTTTCTCGAGAGTCACGTCTGACTTCTGATCCGCTATCAGCTGGTTTCTGTCTCTATCTAGGATGTTTACTGGAGGTTTAACTTTACTAGGTTCTATTATCAAAGTATCACTCTCAGGATTCTTCTTACTTGTCTCTTCCTGTACCATGCCCTCAAATAACCTTTGCAAATCTCCTTCCTCTGGAGCTTCAGGCTTTATTTCTTTCTTCGCTAAACTCTTGACGGCGAGTGAATTTTCCCTGTCAATTAGCTCGTCTGCTTTCAATTGGGCTTCTTGTAATGCTTTCTGTCTCCTAGTCATCACGAAGGCCTCATCTCCACCAATGTCATCAGCTAGAACATTTCTCTCCCATTGGTCCAAAACATTTTGTCTCGACAGTGTTCTTCCAAAAGACGACCTGCCAAGTAAGCAATCTACGGGTAGCCTCTCCAACACTCCTACTAATTCTACGTGTTTACCTTCTTTGCTGTCAAATTCAACGTTTGCAAGTGGGACTGTAAGACGTTCTCCCGCAGCTGTTAATACTGTGATATTCTCCCCTGTGAAGGCTGTATTGTTTACATATCTTTTCTGGACTAGAGTCCTAGTACAACCAGAATCAATGACCATTTCTGCAATTTTCCCGTTTATTTTACCTCTAACATTGCAAGGAGGGAACTGAGATTGTTCTGACGTTAGGGGTGTCATACACAGGAGGTATCCCTGTGAAGGCTTCCCACGGCCCTTTCCACAGTTGAACGACATGTGACCTGGTTTACCACATCTGTAACATTTAATTTCAGGCCTCGTGGTTCTACGGGCTGGAGGGGAGGATGGTTTGGAGGGTCTTACATGGTATTGGTCTTGTTTCTGTTCAGACAATAAGTTATCCGCCTTAACATCTGGCCTCTTCTTTTTCCCAAATTTCTCATAACTAGCGGTTGACATATACTTACCATCAACAAGTGGCCCTTTCCTAGATTGAACATGTAAATTAGCAAGGTTGCCAAGTTCTTCAGCAGTTTTGGGCTTTTGCTCCTTTAACCAAGCTCTAAGCTCAGGACTTACCGCATCAAGAAGTCGCTCCATCAATACCTGTTCAATTATCTTATCCGCATCACCAGTAGCCTCGGCAACAGCTATCCAGCGGCTGAGATACCTTCGGGTTCTGTTTCCCCACTGGACGAAGTCCTCGTCGGGCTTTTTCTCTGAGGTTCGAAACCTATATCTATAGTGATCTGCGGTTAACTGGTAGGCTTTAATAATGCTTGCCTTACTCTCGTGGTAATCCTGGCATGCAGGGTCTGGGATTTCTAAATAAATAGACTTAGCCTTTTCAGTGAGCTTGGGTACTAAATTACCAACCCATTCCCCCTCGGGTAAGGATTGCGCCCTTGCAGTCATTTCAAAAATCCGGAAAAAATCATCTATATCTTCACTCTCCCTCATTTCCCTGATTTTGATAAACTTGGGCCTTTTAACCTCATTGTCACTTACCTGTTTCCTTTCAAACTCCCTTATAGCAAATTCTTCCTTTTCAGCTCTAAGGTTTCTGAGTCTCTCCTCCTCTCGTACCAAACGCCTTTCTTCTTCTTGGGCTTTTTGAGTTTCAAACTCCCTTCTCTCCCTCTCTAATTCCCTTTCAGCCTGACGCCTTTCTCTCTCCACCTCCCTTTCTAACTCCCTCATTTCTCTGTGTTCCTGACTAATTCTCTTCCGCAGTTCTAACATCTGCAGCTCACGCTCTTGTAACTGTAATTTCTGCTCAAAACTAAGACCAGTCTCCAAAGTTTCCTCCGCAAGGTTTTCTTCTGGTGCATCGAAACTCTGACCTATGCGATCTGAAGTTCTGAGTTTGCTCGCTAAAGTCTTAACACCATCCTTAGGAGAAAAATGAATACCTCGTTTGATAGCCTCAGCTCTAAGATCTTTAAGGACCCAGGAATCATAGCCGATCGCTGCAGTAGCCATATTAAATAATCGTATACTATTACCTTGCGTGTCTCCTGTTGAGCTGTTTATGTAAACTGTTAAGGAGCGATCCCACTCCTGACACCAAAAATATGTGACGAATCCGCGCCACAAAGGTGGGTGCCCCCTAACACAAACAAAACACAGAACATAAACGAGCCCGAGAACACACGCCACAATACAACTAAACGTAGGCCTAGAGATATTTATTATGCTAATTACAACAATAAAGCGACTAACAATAACGATAATACAATGATCTAATTAATTTACAGGAATACACTAACTTAAACTACAGTACACTAAAACTATTTACAAGATTATTACTATTAAGATAAAAAAAAGGTTTTTTTTTTTTTAGTTCAGTTCGGTTGGGTTTCACCTTACGCCCGTGTTCTTCTCCTGTCCACAAATCACCACGCTCCACCAACAAACGACTGACAAACCAAATTCACAATTCACAAACCGAACTCACGTTTAACCCAGCTAAACGTAGAAGTTTCCAACCTCACGTAATTCGGTCTTCGCTCAGATCTTTCTTGACTCAGTTGTCTTCACTGGCTTACTGTCTAACAGAAGATAATCTTCTCCTTTTCCTTCAAGTTCTGCGCTTTAATTTCTTCGGCCAGCTTCTCGGCACACATGTGCTCCCCGACAAATGGATCTTTTGTCGTGTAAAGGAACGGTTTTGCTGAATGACTCTTCAGTGATTAAAACGTGCTCTGATCCGAACGAGTCTTGGTAACTTTCAAACCTTCACCGCCGGTGACCTTCTCTAAAAAACAAAACCACCCCGTACCAAACCACCCAAATCCTTAAATACACATGGACGCAAGGTGCCCGAAAAGAATGAAGAAAACTATTTGATATACACAATAAAGGTTAATTACACAACAGTTTACACAAGTGAAGAATAAAAATTACGTAACAGATACAAATAATCACGAACTACACTGATCCTAAGAGAATAAAAAAAATAATTTACATTTAATAAATAAATTCCTAACACTTCCATGACACTATCTCACTGTTCTCCAGCTACAAACATGACGAAAACCGCATTCCTTTAAATCTTTGTACTGGTTAGAGCTTATTACTGGTTAGAATGATTGTTTCACAGACACCAATTAGAGAGCTCTTAAGTATGCAGACATGTTTTAGCAGAATTACTTCAATCATTATCCTTTTTACTTCGAAGATCTATATGTATAGAAATTATAGTGGTCATGCATTACTGTCGGTGATGCATGACTGATGAAAATGACAGACATAAAAAAAATTACTCGTTCCTGATTAGCTAGAAAAGAGTTTAGACCTCATGTAACTTGGGATGCTGGTTGGTTTGCAAATGCACTTAACAAATAGTGCATCAGTTCAAATTAAAGCTTAATTAGCATGTTCAAGGTGTGCTCAGAGTAGGCGTCTTAGGTTTTAAAATAATGATTGGGTTCTTGTAGATGCTGAGCTTTTATAAATGAGAGTGATTTTCAGGGAATAACAAGTTTACTTCACATGCTTCCAAGTTCATGGATGAAAGTAATAGTGTTGTAAAAGTGAAAATCTTAAAAATTTAGCCAATGAGTTGAGAGATCTTCATGCAGATTTTACAAAGCAAGCACAGTCAAAATGTTTACTTGTTTTGTTTTTATGCCTTTCTTGTTTCATATATAGCATTAAGAATTATTGACATGAACGGTAGTTACTAAAAGTTGGAATCACCTGAAACCACCTGAAACCACCTGAAACCACCTGAAACCATCTGAAACCATCTGAAACCATCTGAAACCACCAATGAAACCACCTGAAACCATCTGAAATTACCTGAAAATTACATGAAAGCACGCAGACATGAACGCAGACCGCAGACCGCAAACCGCAGACCGCAAACCGCACACCTCGAATACCCACGCCTCGAAAAAGGTCTACACAGTGTGTAATTACCAGATTTATCTCTCTTCCCTTTGTTATCAAACGAGATCACGGAATGCGTAAGCGAAACTGCTATGTAAACATTGGAGTTGAATTCTTATTGAAGATATCGCAGTTACGACCCTCCACTGTCGAGCCGTACCAGTCTTGCTTAGGTTATGTTACGACCCTCCACTGTCGAGCCGTACCAGTCTTGCATAGGTTATGTGTGTGCCTTTTGAGTCAGTCGACGTGTGCGCAATCAGTTTTCCTTTGTGTATACAGTGTGTAATTACCAGATTTATCTATCTCTCTTTTGTCATTGATGTTATCAGACGAGATCTCGGAATATCTGTTTTCACGTTAAAGTACTTCTACTATATGAAATCATTTTTGGTACAATCGTACAAAGCAACTCAGGTGTCTCGTTAACACAGACCTCAAAAACGCAGAACGCAGACCGCAGACCGCGCAGCTCGAAAAACGTGTACACAGTGTGTAATTACAAGATTTATCTCTCTTCTCTTCGTTATCAAACGAGATCTTGGAATGCGTCGCGAAACTGAAACTATTTTCATTGTCAGTGACAGTGAGATAACAGATAAAAATAGACGTAAAGTAGAGTAAATTAGCAATGCAGAAGCTTTGCGTCATGCTGAAAATTAAGATACCGATTTGCGATAATGTTTAATTCACGTGGGTTTAGATGGCTTCTTGGGTGGTTTCAGGTAATTTCAGATGGTTTCCATGGGGGTTGCAGATGGTTTCAGGTGGTTTCAGGTGGTTTCAGGTGATTCCAACTTTTAGTAACTACGTGACATGAACTCCTGCGAAATGTGGTATAAATGACATGCATTAATTTTTCAGACCACAAACTTTACAAGCCCAGTCATACAGTTTTATTCATCTGAAAATTTACCCTTTCTAATATTTATACCAAAAAGTGCATTCAAAATCATGTGATAGCCTGTAATACTTTTAACTATGAGATTTTCATGATAAATCTGACCTGATGTCCATCAGTCAATATTTGTTTTCCAAATTTTCAGATCACCTTTCTTTTAAACTAAATATTTTATGTTCATGCATTTAAAGTTTTGCCCCCTTTTGTTGAATTATAATATTCATTTCGTTTTTATAGGCTATTCTACTTTATATAATGCCTTTAGTGAATATATATATATATTTTTATCTTTTATACTTATTTGTCTATTTGTTTACTTATGTTTGAGGGCCGTAGGTTAGAAAACTGTAATAGGTTATTGTACTTCCCTCTTTAAATAAAGTTATTGTATTGTACATAATTTGCTCCTTGTTCCTTATGTTAGCTCGCTTTGAACACCCTCCAATACTGGAAATTCTCTCTGGGAATAAGGGAATTAATACACATCTCAGCTACTTCATTTTTTTCATAGTTTCCCTCATGGTAGGTAATTCCTACATGGGGCATCTCATTCTATGCCAGCAAATCAACTTGAAATCTTTGAGTGAATCATATGATTTGTTTCAAAATCAAAATTTGCAATTTTGTTACATATTTTGTTACATACTTACACATTTACACTGTCATGTATGCATCATTAGAAAGTGACAACTTATTTTACTTCTGTTGAATTCATTGCTTTTTTTTGTGTGTGTGTGGATAGGTTTTCTTAAATCGTTCTATAGATATATATTTTGCTTACAAAATCATCAGCACATTGAGTAACAAGCAACTACCTTACTCAGGTGAATAGTTGTATTTGTTTATACTGAAACAAGGAGATAATAAAGTACAAAAAATGGATTTTAAACCCTACTCAGGCAACAATTACAATATATGTGGTTCAAATTAGTAATAACTGCTTCAAAAGATCCTCAGAGTTTGAGTGGTTAATCAGAGTGGGCCTTCAACACTTTTCACTGTTTTTAAACAGTATAGATGTGAAATCTGAACCTTTGAAGTTGCCACTTTTGTATGTCCAAGAACTGGATTCGATTGTTTTCTTTTTTTTCTTTTTTTCGGGAAAGGCAAACTAAGTGACTTCCATGTAAACCTTCCCTTCTGAAGGATCTGCAGCTTGCAAAAGTGAATTTTTCACCTTTAAACAAGTTCATATTAGAAAATAAATCATATGCATGTTTACTCTGCTTTACACTTGACCGTCTGGGTTCAAGTTTCTCCCCCCTCCCCCCCCCCCCCCCCCCACTCCTCATCCAGAAGAGGTTCCAATTCCCTTCCCCCAGGCATAGATGACAGACATGGATTAGCCATCTTTTCACTAGTATTTTATCATGTTGCTACATTGGATTACATAATTATGTTTCATAATAACTGAAGGGGGTCGCCACTAATCTTTTCTATCTGAATAATTCTTTTATGACAGCTATTGTGAGTGGTAAACGGTCTTTGTAATTAGCATTCTCTGCTATTTTTTTGAATTTATTCCTTAACTCTCATTCATGTTCCCCTCTTTCCCATTTCAATGTTGTCTGCAGTGTTACAAAATGGTCATCAATTTCAAGCAGTTATATTTTTAGGGGAGAAGGGGAACTTGCAATGAACTCAACTTCTTAGTCAGAGATAAGTTACACAATTCTGTATTCTACACTAATTGGAAGGTTGTCTACCACCCCGTAAGGGAGGGGAGGCATGCCAACTACTTTAATTTGATGGCCTGCTCCCAGTTGGCTTGTTAGCTCAATTGGTAGAGCGCTGCACTAGTATCGCAGAGGTCAGTGGTTCGAATCCCGTACAGGCCTGAAATTTTTTTCAGGTCTGATTTTCACTATTGCTCAAATAGTGCTTTACTGCGAAGGATCGTGCACATATACGTTTCATAACCGCAGTTCATACATATGTTTCATATGTTTGTTGTTGTTTGATTTATCATCTACGGGTTTATGTCGCATTAATTTGATGGCCTGCTCCCAGTTGGCTTGTTAGCTCAATTGGTAGAGCGCTGCACTAGTATCGCAGAGGTCAGTGGTTCGAATCCCGTACAGGCCTGAAATTTTTTTCAGGTCTGATTTTCACTATTGCTCAAATAGTGCTTTACTGCGAAGGATCGTGCACATATACGTTTCATAACCGCAGTTCATACATATGTTTCATATGTTTGTTGTTGTTTGATTTATCATCTACGGGTTTATGTCGCATTAATTTGATGGCCTGCTCCCAGTTGGCTTGTTAGCTCAATTGGTAGAGCGCTGCACTAGTATCGCAGAGGTCAGTGGTTCGAATCCCGTACAGGCCTGAAATTTTTTTCAGGACTGATTTTCACTATTGCTCAAATAGTGCTTTACTGCGAAGGATCGTGCACATATACGTTTAAAGGTTCTGTTGACTGATGACAGCCACAGCTTATAAATCGCAGAGATACTATAACTGCTGTAAACATTAGTTCCATTATACTACATGTGAGCATTACCACTGCATTACGGTGTGACGTCACTGTGTGTGTGCAGTCAAGTGTAAAAGATAATAACATGGTCGGTGCGGTTGGCGCTCGAGGTTAATGTTAACACCAAGTTTAATTTCACCCAGAGTCGGGTTAGAGGTATGTAGAAGTTGCTGTTATCGATTTTGTCGTTCTTAGGTTCGTTGATTGTCTGTCGCCTTGAAATGGTTTGTAGTTTCATGGACAATCGACATTTGTTGCTTATAATCGCTCAATGACTCCTATTCATTGTCACTATAAGGCAGTTAAGGTCAGTTGGTCATTGTATCCTTCGTTTCAGTTTTTACGTATTGGATCATCATTAAAGTTACCATATGTGTTTACCTGTCGTGGTTTATTGATGACTCTGATTCAGTCCGGAAATCTATCGCCGTAACACTACAAATAATTCTAAGCAGATGCAGACACTTGAACCCTAAGCCCATATTTTAGCCATATTGTATCTACATCCATGTATAACTTAGCAAACTCTTTGAGATGTGTTACAATGCACCTTAACATCAGTATGCATATTCTCCATACTGTTCTCTATACATTCCCTAAAGTGCTGACTAGGAGACTTTGAAAAACAATCAAGAACTTCTGAAGTTTATGATCATTTCCTCTATTCTCCTCACCTTAATGTGTGATTCAGGGGTTATAATGTGAGGAGAAATTAGATGCTAATCACTCTTAGGGGTGAAAAGGTTAAAGTATAATATTCCAACATCATCATCTTTAGCCCTCTCCCCAGTTCACACATTTCCAAAAGTACGGGGAATCTGGGGCTGAATTAGTGAAGGTCTGCCATGTACTGCACATTTCAGTGTCATGTCAGGTGTAAAACAGACCAATACTTAAGCAA